>NW_025336087.1:21650803-21831107 GCF_004798865.1 Varanus komodoensis | reverse complement strand
ATATATATATATATATATATATATATATATATATATATATATATTCAGCTTCTCACTTTTCCAATAATTTCATCTCTCTTCTGTTTGTGATTTAAAAAATACCATTTCTAAAGTTGAATAAAGTTTCATATAATTTTCTTTTATACCAATTCTGTCACTTTCTTAAGATAACTATTTTTAAACATTATTCCCTCCCTCCCTCCCTCCCTCTCTCTCTCTCTCTCTCTCTCTCTCTCTCTCTCTCACACACACACACACACACACACACACACACACACACTTGTGTGCACTTTCTGCTACTATATGCATTTTGTATATAGTATTTGGAAAAATTGTATCACAAAATTCAGAAAAATGTGAATATAGAAATATAACTATTTTGGTTCATTAATTGATTCAGAAAGTGAAAACTAGGTAAATTTGTAGTTAAGTAACATCCAAATAAATTTAGTAGCAGTGGTAAACTTAACTGCCAGGATTTCAGAAGGAATAGTGTTGAATTAGTATGGTTGTCTAGTCAGCTCCCCACCTTCTGCAGTTTAAGTTTGCTACTATAAGCAGAGATGGTCAGCCCCACTACTACCATACTATGATAGTGCAAGCCAGAATTGCTGTATTCCTGTCATAGAGGACTGATCCACACTTTATATTAAACATCTTGTTTGGTCATGCTTATAATTTAAATTTTAATTAGCTGGAGTTGGGGGGGTCAATATCAGGATGATGGTTTATGGGAAAGGACTTTTAAACTCTTTCTTCTAGTGTCAGCCTTCTGACAAAATCATCCCTCCAGATGTGGGATATAGGATGGATGTGATGAGTTATCATGACAGTTTTCCTTGTATGTCAAACAGCAGGTTCTAGAGAGAAGGGAGAGGTGGATTGAAAATATGCACACATTGTCAAGCTGCACATTTAATGTCACATAGTTTGGTTCATACATTTAAAGGAAGACAAGGTCCTTGCTGATCAGGTCTTTCAGCTTCAGTGCTGATATGACCAAAGATGAAACAGGAAGAATCTAGAGAGTTGTACTTTTGGATCCATGTTAGATTTTTCTTCATCTGCTTCCAGAAATTTTTAAGAAGCATAACATGTAATGTGAAGCTGCAGTGCTGATATAAAGTAGTGGCATAAGTGTATGAGTCTGGAAGGGTCCTACTTCAAAATGCTTACCTTCTGCAAGCTTAGCAATAATACAGAATTGTTACAAGTATAACATGTGAAGCACTTTAAACTCAGAGCTATATGGATGTTAAGTAGTAGTAGTCTGATAATCCTGTTCAAAATCCTCAGAGCATTAACTATGTTGTCCTGGTGCAGCAAAATCACTGCATTCTGAGACTAGTTTCTTTATCATACTGTAGTATCTCTTGTTATCTGTCTAATGTTAGGAAGCTGGGGTCTTGGAAGACTTGATAGCACAAGAATCTACAATACAGTTGTATACTTCTTTATGGCCTGTGGCTTAACAAGCAAGCCCAGAATCCCTGCTTTGAGCAATCCATGTTCTGTGCCAATCAGGCAGTATAGGGTAGGGGCAGCAGATATGAGAACAGAAGTGGATTCTGACAGTGTATGAGTCTGGAAGGATATGAGTAGAAGATAGTTGCAGCAGGGCTGCCTTCATCCCAGATGAAGACAAAATGATTTTGCAACCTTCATGAGGGCTCAGCTACCCAGGATCAAAGTTTGTCTTACTTACTTACCCCCATTGGTTTGATTATGCATCCTGCTTAAAAGATGTTGAGGGAACTTTCTTATCAGCCCTTGACCCACAAAGCTACTGTAAATATTCCCTGTCCTATGTTTCTTTATGATTATCCTCTTCTAGCCCCTTTCTGCTTCTCTACTGGCCATAGTAGAATTGAAAGTGGCCATATGGATACTCTGCTGGCTTCTGTATTTTTTTCTCATCCCATTCTCATTTCTCATTGGCTGGTTAGCAAAGTCCTTACTGTCATTTCAGGCAAATATGTTTGCCAAACCTTGAGAACCTTCTCTTCAGAAGTGTAGTAGGTGGTTACTTCTCATTATATAGCTTTGAGCAGTGGCAAAATATAACCACGGATGTACCAGATTTATTGGTGAATATAGTTATTTTCCAGTTAAATGTAGTAGACCGTAGTTTCAGTTTTTTTGTGGATATTCTTTGCTTAACATATTTCAGAATATTGTGTTTTCTTTCATTTCATTCGATTTATTTTGTTGTTAATATATTGGATTCTAATGTGAATATACTGTACAGTTTGTTTTTACATTTTTTTTTAACATCCTCTAACATAGTATTCAACTAAAATATTTAGTTTGCTATATGATTAAATGGTTACCATTTGTAGACATCCCATTTAATTTTCTTTGTTTAAAAATACTTAAGTCTGTTGTTGGATTAGATAATTTATTCAAACAATCTTATAAATATCATATTTAATAAAGAGCAATCCAAGGCAAAGAGAGCAAATGTCTTTATCCATAAGCAATCAGATGAGAAATGGATTTTTATTCAGTCAAATCTTTTTAGTCAATGAAACAGCACTTTCATGGATACTGCACTCAAGTGATAATTAATATAGTATAATTCAGGACATGATGCTTGAATTGATGTACTGTCATTGATACCCCATGTTAGAATCAAACCTTGACAGGGGTTTAATACCCTGGAACAGGTCATCATATGATAATACTTCTTTTGCTTTTCAGTATTTGTCTTCAGCCAAGCAAGGTATTACAAGATGGGTTAAAAAAAAGGAAATAATTACAAATGAAGAATGACGCAGGCTGTGAATAGAACATATGTTAGGCTAGGCAGAAGCATCAGTGAATTATATCATTTCATGATGAAGCGGCACTGGGGCTGAACGGACCTATTTCAAACCTTGATGTATTTTATCTCTACTGTATTTGGACTGTCATCTTTGGAGAAAGACTTTGTGTAATTGAGAGTCAACTCCAATCTGCATGACTTGAGCATGAAGTGTAGGTTAGATGAACAGTATTATGGAAGAAAGGGAAGCATCTAATAAGGTATAAATGAGTTATAACCTGTTATACCATAGATTTTCAGCCATATCTTGTAAGATATTATTTCCAGCAATATTAATTTCAAATATGCTGTGCATAGTATAACATGTTGAAATTATAGAAATTACAAGGTTATTTTATTATATTGCTATAATTTATACATGCATCTTTAGTGGGATCTTTTAAAATTAATTTAAAAGCTCAAGGTTGCGTAGTACTGATCCCAGTCATTTTGAACATCAAGAACTTTGGAAAGTTTTATACTGCAAATTGCTTTCGATCATAGCCTCTCAGAGTCAACTGTTAGGGTGAAAATCTAAAATATTTGTATTAAATTAATATTATCTCACAAAATTGAGAACTTGATAATAAGGAAGGTACTTGCTGCTTGGTTTCCAAGTGCAATTCAGTGTTGTGTTTATCCTCTTTAAAGCCATATTCAGCTTGTACTGAAGTTACCAGAAGGTCCCTCCTTTCCCATGGGAGCGTTCATGTCCTCTCTTGCATGTGCCACTGCTGCCTTGTGACAGTGTACAAGCACGTCTTCTCTGTGGCAGTGCCTCACCTGGAATTCTCTGCTCCAAAGATGTGAAAACCTGTGCTCTGCTGTCTTCCGTTGTTTGAACAAGTTTCTTTTTATATATGATTTTATGTGATTTATGTCTTGTTAGCCCTAGCCCTTTGAATGCTTCTTCAAAATGTAAAAGTCTTAGGAGGGGTTTTTTTGGGTGGGGGGAAGGGTATTTGCTTAAATTAAGTTTAATTGCTGGGATTTCTGTTATTATTTTTAATCTCTGTGTTCATATATTTTGTCAACTGCTTTGGGTTACTCATTTGGAGGGGCAAAGCAGGGTAAAATACTTAGGACATAATACTTAGGACATAAAACCTTTATATTAAATTTATTTCTTGCTTACCTTTTGGTCTAAACTTTTGAAGACATTTAAAACATTTCAAGTCATAACATAAAGTCATAACAGTCAGGAGAAAAATATTAAAAATAAAAAGCTGTGTTAATACATTTAAAACCACTCACAAGGTAAATGAAGCAAAAGGGTTTAAATGTTCTAGCTAAACTAAATAAAGAATAAGCCCCTCTAACCTCTGCAGGGAGAGAATTCCAGTTATCCATCAGTCTAACTACTCTTGGTGGTTAGACCGACAGAAAGGCTTCAGGGGGAGATCTAACCATGGGCAGGTTCCTCTTCAGGATGTCCTAGTGGCAAATGATATAATAGGGCTTTATTAGCTCCTTCAGTTTTTCCCAGAAACAAGCTTGGTTAATGCCCATGTAATGTCAGAAAGCAATCTGGCCACCACATTTTGTACTAGCTACCATTTCCATGCACTCTTGAAGCACCGTTCTATGTAGTATGTGGTCATAATCTAAATGGGGGGCGGGGTTATTATGGCATAAATCACTGTGGTA
The DNA here is from genome assembly GCF_004798865.1 of Varanus komodoensis. NCBI lineage: Eukaryota > Metazoa > Chordata > Lepidosauria > Squamata > Varanidae > Varanus > Varanus komodoensis. Next base: position 21,826,657 of record NW_025336087.1, on the reverse strand, counting down.
AGATGCACCTTCTTTGGGAACTAGCACACCAGACAAAACTGGGCAAAGATACTCCAAGTGACAACAACCACCTAAACCTCCAGGATCACCAGATCCAAAAGCCCTCCCAAACTGTGAATTGTTCTGAGTTCCACTCAGAATATGTTTTGCCTCTGAACTAATATGTAACTGACCAACATTACCTCTATCTTGTCTGGACTGAATCTCATTTATTAACCCATATCCATCTGATGTCTCTAAAAAGTAATATCACATGAAACAAAAATTAGTCTCTGATGTCAGTACAACACACCTAGTACAAGTTAACTAGCATGATGCTATATATACTGGTTGCCTGATCTTTCAAACAAAGAATGCATTCATATGAGTTGTAAGTTTTTCTCAAACTTTTCCAAAAAACTTTTACTAACTTCCCATTACGAGTACTTACCAAACTGTGCAAGCATTTCATGCATCCTTTCTTGTTCACCCTCACAAAATTCTTAGGGAGGCAGTTCAGTGATACTTCTATTTTACAGATGCAAAACTAAAGAAAAAACTTGATTTGCCAACAGCTACTCAGTAATCTTAAGGTTGGGTTAGGATTCAGGCTTTCAACACACTGTCCCCTGATCCATATTGGTTCTTTAAACTAGGAACAAGGATTAGGTAATATGTATTGTTTGGTCTTGCTTCCAGTGTAAGAAATAGCATATCCTACAACATATTAGCTGGTCCTCTATGAGCTCCACTGGCTGCCAATTGAAGTCCGGGCCCAATTCAAGGTGCTGGTTTTGACCTATAAAGCCCTAAACAACTTGGGACCGGGATAACTGAAGGAACCTCTCCTTCCTTATATGCCCTCACACCCACTGCAGGGGAGGCCCTGCTCCAGAAACCCTCCTTGAAGGAGGTAAAAAGGACATCTACTTGGAGTTGGGCCTTCTCTGCGGTGGTGCCCAGATAGTGGAATGCATTCCCCAAGAGAGGTTCACCTGGCACTGAGCCTATATTCTTTTCAGTGCCTGGTCAAAAATTTTTTATTCAAGTGTTATTTTAAAAATTAGGATTTTAATGGTTTTAACAGTTGCTTTTGATTTGATTTTTTTATTGGTTTTATATTGTTTTATTATATTGTGATATTGTTTTATAGGATTCTGATTTTAATTGTTGTAAGCCGTCCTGAGATGTTATACATAAAGGACGGCATATACAAGTTTTAAATAAACAAATAAATAACAGAAATTAAAAATGGTATGAGGCAAGAAGCATGATGGAGGGACGTAAATTATTTGAGGTCCTTTGTAAAGCCTAACTACAAACCATAACCTCCAGATAGCTTTGCTCTTTCTTAGATGTGAAAATAAATTTTATATTTTGTCTTAGGAACACGCATTGGAAAAACTTACCAGACTTCTTTTGGAACAGGTTTTATACAATTAATGTAAATTGTCTGCACTCAGTCATTCTTTGTTATAGGATGGAGAAAGATGAAGAAGCAGGAAGGTTATTGCTGAAGGGTTACTTCTTTGGTTCTGACTTTATAACTATTTATAACCATTCACCAAGCCAAGTTCTACACATTTAAAATGCAGTGGTACTTCTGGTAGGAGTGTGTTTTAAATATTGGATGGAGATGGGTCCTGGCAGAGATCCAGTCAGACTCTATGAACTTCTTTCTGATAGCCCCATGCTGTCATGACAGGCTTGGTTTGCACCCTTCCTTCTGCAAGCTAAAAGGGACCACTCCATACTGCCTCAGATTCCATACCTCCTTACCTGGAACTGGGCCCACATTCAACACCCAGATCTTCAAGCACTACAACTGACTGCATGGCTCCTTCTTTAGATTCTGAGACTTTCTCCTTCCTGATGCCACTTGAATCAATCCTGAACCTGCTAGATGTCTTTCCACCTGAGTTTCTTGCAATAGAAAACAATCTGTCTTTGTTAAATTTGTGTCTACTGTAGAAGTGGATCCAGTTACTTGATCTGTCAAATATGTTTACAATTTCTCCTCTCCTTGTTTGAAAATGGCCTGAAATTGTCCTACATCTAGGTTCACTTCACTGCCATTTTCTGTGCCTTATGTCCCTCTTCAGAGCTGTATTGGGTTTTTTTTTTCCTTATTCATTGCCTTCACAATTTCTCCAGGGCATTCAAAGCTCACTTCCTTAGTTCATCCATACCATCCTGGCACCTTTCCATGGTCTTTGTGAAGGCACCGACATTGAAACAGTTAGAGTCTTTAGCCACCATCTCCCTGCAGTACCTCTCTCTCTTGGTGTTTCTGGTAGCCATTATGTCCAGAAGATCCAGCGAACTATGTGTTCTATAGGTTGATACTCCCTACCTCACCTTTCATAAAGACAAATGGTGCTGCATCCTGACATATCATTGACCTGAAAGTTATTGCTGATTTCCATGTAAATGAAGACATAATACCCCCACCGTACTCTTCACTCATCTCTTCATTATAGACTGCCATGCATGCCTTGATGTTCAGTGGACCCTGGTTTCCTATAAAGATTGAACAGAATGGTTTTTTCTGTCAAACTGACTTTTTCTTTGTTATACAGGATCTGCCAGTCTCCTCACAGCAGGCCTAAAATAAGTGGAGGTACTCATCTCTGGATCAGGACACAACCACAAAGTTCTGCTGCCATGCCTTGTTCCAGAAATTAGGATTTCCACAAGTTCCTAGTTCCTGTATGAAAAGCTACATTCCCATTGTGCATGTAGAAGGTCCTGCTGATTACTTGCACTGTGGAGCAAGTTCAGGAGAAAAACTGAAACTGATAGCTTTGCCCAGTGCCAGCTTATGGTTACTGGGGTTAGGAGAGCAGAGAACTCTCTCACTACCTAAGGAGAGGTCATACAGACAGGGAGGTACCATACAGACTGGGACAGTAAAGGCATGGGTAGTTCATGCTATTAATTTAGCTTACTAGCTGGAAGGACTAAAGCTGACCTCCCCAGTCAGAGTACATTCAACCTGAGAAATTGCCTTTGCTAGCAGAGTTATCTTATCTGACTTGCACAAAGTGGCAACCTGGTCAAATCCATCTGCTTTCGGGAAACACTACCACTGCACAGTACAGGCCAGAGCAGACTGCTGCTTTGACCATGCTATTCTTTCGTTTATTACCTGCTGACAACACCCTTACCACCACCACCCCATAAATGAGATTATTACTTGCCCAAATCTGTGATGCACAGAGAAAAAATACAGGTTGCTTACCTATAGCTATAGATCTTCAAGTGGTCATCTGTGCATTCACACAATGCACATATTCCCTGCCTCAGTGTCATTTATCCGTCATTACTCCAGGTTCAATACCAAGCCAACATTTCCTCACAGTAATAGGCTGTTCTCTCACTCTCAGTACTGGAGCTTTCCTTAGGACCATATTGTTATTTTGCTTTGCATCCCAAAGCCACAATTGGTTGGTCTGCAAGACAGTGTGAGAACTGGATGATGGAAGGGAGGGGATTCCTGCCAAAATTCCCTCAGCTATGAAAACTTTGTGAAGTCCTGTGTAGGTGCCAGGCCCAAACACCATCCATCCTAGAATCCTTAAAAACCTCAAGTATGAAAGGGTAAACAATTTTACAAAGTTTATTTATTTATTTATTTATTTATTTATTATAGCATTTGTATGCCACCCCCGTTGCAGAAAGCCTTGTGGCGGCTTACAAAGCAGAATAAACAAATATAGAATAAACATTAAAAATCTGGCGCATCTCAGCAATAGTATAAAACCAGTAAATAAAAACAACAATTAACAATTGAAATATTGTTTAAATAAAAAGGTCTTAAAATAAAAAGATACATAACATGTAACTAAGATCAGACTTGGTATCAGAGGACTAGTGAATGACCAGTTTTTAAAAGGGGATCTTGGGGGATATGGGAAATTACAGGCCAGTTAGCTTAACCATCTGTTCTGGGTAAATTGGTTGCATGCATGATTAAAGATATAATTAGTATGGTAGGCATGTCAAGAGTGGAGCCAGCTAGAGCCAGAGGGGTCAGACTAGATGGTCTCGGAGGCCCCTTCTGACTTGCTTTGTTACCATGTTTCTAGTAAGCTTAAAGGACTAGTACTGCTGAAATATAATCAACATGACTTCTGCACTGTAAAGTCTTGTTTCACTAATCTCAGAGTTCTTTGAGAGTATCAGTAATTCAGTGAATACTGTTTACTTGGACTTATTTATTTTTTATCTTTTTGATTTATATCCTGCCTTTTTCCTACAAAGGGCCCAAGGCAGTTTACATCTCCTCCTCCATCTTATCCCCACAACAACAACCCTGTGAGGTAGGTTGGGCTGAGAGTCTGTGACTGGCCCAAAGTCACCCAGTTGGTTCCATGGCTGAGCAGGGACTAGAACCCAGATCGTCTGAGTCCCAGTCCCATGCTCTTAACCACTACACCACACTGGCTCTTCTGGAAGGCTTTGACATTTTATTTATTTACTGACAACTTTTATATGCCATCCTCTATGCATGACATCTGAGGATGGCTTACAACATTAAAATAAAAAAGGAATAACAATTGATACAAATATAAAGCAGTATACAACCAATAAAAATAAATTAAGTCAAGAGTGACTGATTAAAACTATTAAAATACTAATTTTTAAAATAACACTTGAATAAAAAGGTTTTGACCTGGTGCCAAAAAGAATATAGGCTCGGTGCCTGGCGAACCTCTCCAGGGAGCGCATTCCACAGTCCTTCACCATTGTGCTTCTTAAAGACATAGTCCTTCACCAAAGACTTCTAAGCAAATTTAGCAGCCAGGGAATAAGAGGAAGAGTCCTCTAATAGATCAGCAAAGATTTCACAGAAATGGCGATTTCTTTTAATGCAGGGACCACACAGTGCGGTCCCTTAGGGATCTGTATTATGACCAATGCCTTTCAACTTCTTCATAAATGTTCAGAAATTATGAATTGGCAAGGTTTGCTGATGAAACCAAACTTTTTGGAGTGATTATGAGAAGCTCCAAAAAGATCTCTCTAAACGAGATGTGGTTTACCATAAGCAAGTGTAAAGTAATTCCTTAGTGAAGCCCTCCCCCATCCCAAATCCAACTTCATTTATAAAGTGACGGGATGTGACATAGTCAACCCAGTGCATGGCTCCTGTGAAAAAAGCAAACTTCATGTTAGGCATAATTAAAAGGAATTAAAACTTAAAACTTAGTCTCTCTCCTTTCCTTCAGAATTTCTCTTAAGAGGGTTTTTTATTTCTGCAATCTTTCATTTTGGCTGAGGATATACAAATTACCCTATCTCTCTTCCCAAACTGTCAGTCACCCCAGCCAACATGTTGCATATCTGTCTGCAGAATGCTCAGATTTGCTTGGCACATGAGCAGCTGATCTAATTATTCATACTCAGTGGATTGCATCTATGAAAATATAAAATCCCAACTCAAGGAACATGCAATCAAGTGAGCACTGCTTAGGAATAACCTCAAAACCCTATACTGAAGTTACTATATATAAAACCAATATTCAAGGCATGGCTGAAAGAAACTTTTAAAAAGGATGGTGGCAGGGCCCATACATTAGGAGGGGGATTTAAAATGCATCATGGGCAGACAGGAGGGAAAGAGCTGAACTCTTTCCCAAAACTACTTTTTTCCTCAGTCGTTTTTCTTCCAAACAGATCACATTGTTGGAAATAAACCCAGCCAAAAGAACAATTTGAAATAATGGTGGTGGGGGAGACAAGTTTAGTTTAGGGTTTACATTGTTTACTTCCAGACATATCCTACGTATTCCTACATTAGAAAGATTCCGCTCAATCTGAGGTCCTGTCTCATTTGTCCCTGAATAAGAACTTGATTCTATGCTGCACCATACAGTAGAAGCAGGGGCTTGGATCAGGCACAGGGCTTTGAGTGCCAGTGCAAGGACAGACTTCATTCCTTTGTGTCCATCCTCACAAAACTAATCCTTGAAAACAACAACAAATTTATGTCTTGTGATGATCAGTATTTTTTTGATATACACGACAATCTTTTTCTGTAGAAACACTTTTTCCTCTTTTTTAAATACAATAGTGAAAAAATTGTTAAAATTGATTTTTATCTTTTTCTTAGTATGACAAAGTGCTGCTGGAGTACTATATCCTGTTCCACTTTTGTTCAGTTTATAACAGGATTCTTTTCCAGATTCCAGTACGATACAGCAGCTGGTCGCATTTAGTGACCGTCTGCACCAGCACTCTCATCTTTTTAGCATTAAAATTAATTTTCCTCATCTTGGCATGTAAAGAACCTGAGTGTGCCCCTTACCTCATTACCTGAAATTTTACAGTGGCACCAACAGCAGGGGATGTTGTGGGGCAGTTTTTTGGAAATCAAAAATAGACGCTCTGGGAGTATTAGCATCCATACACTTTACTGAGGCAGCCTTTACACCCTCTAAATGTGATAATAAGTATTTCCTTCTCACTCCATGCCAATGACATCTCCTGTGCTGATAAATATCATGCAGCGCTCAGTGAATATTTTGACTTACAGCTTTTCTTATACAAAGGGAAACCTTTTATGTATATCTAAAATCCATATCCAAGTGTACATCACTAATTGATAACCTTGCTGACAGGCTCTGCATAGGGTTCAAGGACTGAATGGGCTTAGAGACTAAAAATCCTCCCTCTTCAAGAAAGAGAAACCCATTGAGTTGCAAAGAGAAAAGCACAATAATGGGGTAATATAGGTGAATTCTGTACTCTACTGACATCACAAGATGGTAGAGGAACAAAGATACAGGTTGTGGAATTTAAATGCTGGTTCACAGACTGGCAAATACTAACAACATACATTGGTTCCCTCACACCTTTTTATGCAGTATAGAAATGTATTCTGCTTCTTGTTGTATCCTGGAAATAAAGACTTACGCTGCAAATCCTGTTTTTAGTAGCACTGAAGATGATGGAAGCAATTAAGCATTTTCCTTAATTGTAGAACAGAAGAAAGTATAACGTATGATAACTTTGAGGTGTTCTTCTTATTTCTGACAGCTCTGTAAAGATTTTGTAGAAGTCCCATATGGTCATTTTAAAAATGCTGTAACCTGTGTTCCTAGATTTAAAGCTATCAGTAATTCTGCCTTTGAATTACATTTTACCAAACTATTCATTCAGAAATGTATATGCATATGTTTTTGTGTTAATGACCAGAACCAGATGCAATGTGGAAGAACATGGGACACCTAATTCCCATATTCCACATTACACATCCTGGACGGGAAATTATTCTAGGTGTTTGCAATGATAGTGTCCTTGAAATGTAATCCTGAGCTACAGCTATTCATTCTTTTTTGTCTTTTAAACCTACAGGAGAAGAAAAGGTTTCTTACTCCCCAGGATATCAGTTCAAATGCCAAAATTTCCTTACCAGTACAAAATATTTTAATATATTTAAGTATGGTTTGCTAGTGTTTAAATTGTCTTAGAAGCTCTGGTTGGTGATTGTTCTCCCTCCCCATTCATTTCTATACCTGAAAATGTGTATCAGGTTAAAGCAAAAGTGCCATATTTTCTTTTAGTTATTTGTTCACTGAAAGAATATGAGTTCTGTCTGTGTACTCTGCATGTACACAAGCAAATGCAGCCTTTCCAAAAAAAAGTGTATTCTCTAATAATACGTAGAATTGCTTTATTACTTTGACAATACTTATTTTTTATCTTTTATTTATATTTCTAGCATATCCTGAGCACATTAGAATCAGAGCACATAAAACAGTTGAAAGACAGAAATGTTACCATAGCAGTAATACTGAAAACAAGCTTTAAAGTGGAGGCCTTGATATTTTTTTTTTGAAAACAACAAATACCAATCAAACTCAATCTGCAGATTCAGATATCAACCAAGAAGTCTCTGCCCCTTCCTACAATATATATAACATCACTGAATATAATAATTATCTGTGGCGTCCAGTTCAACACTTTTTCAAGTAAGTGTGTCAGAGGAGGAGAAGTATTCTTTGTGATGTGCAAGTCTAAGACATGATCATTAAAGGTCAGCAACAACATTCTGCCTTGAAATTCTTCTTCAATTTCAGGACCATTTCCCACCAATCCTGAAACAATGGAATAGAAGGCAGCATTTACACTCTATAGCTATTGTTAAATTGAACTGAATGTGAAATTATATTGCTGCTGCGTGTCCCTTCTTTTAACGGTGGTTAATGAAAAGGATTTTTAGTATCATTGACTTTCTCTGGACTTGGAGTAACTTGGAAAATAAGCTAAGCTATTTAAAAAATGGATATGACTTACTTTTAAAGCCCATCTTACTTACAACTGATATTGAAATACCCCTTAGGGAAGCCTAGGTATGGTGGATATCTGACCTGGTGCATTGCTAGGTAGTGAATTGAATTGCAGAGGGGGAAAGGAAGAGAGCTCCCTCTTCCTCAATCTACAGTAAATGCTGTTGTTCCCAATACTAGTAACCTACTGGGTAAGTTTTCAAAGGGGTAATCCAGTATCATTTCAAAGCCGAATTGGTTTTAAGGCAAAGTAGGAGGAGACCTGTGGAACTTGTTGGGTGAGTTTAGCATAAACCAGTAATTTTCCTCCAGCTCCAATTTTAATCCAAGGTGGAGAAGGATTCAGGGATTCTAATGCTCAACTCTTGTTTAAGATTCTCACATTTTATTGTATTACAACTGGGAATGGAAGTGGTCTAACTGACATTGCTAGCATTTGATATACACAAATAGTTAACACTGCAAACATGGAAAGTATACTTATTGTGGTAGAGAAGTTAAGTAAACAAAAACAAAGTGGCATTTTTTAGTTGTACACACATTAACATCCACGAGTTAATACCTAGTATAAGCACCTTTGGCAGCAGTAATACTTTGAGCCTTTTTGGGTAAGTCTCTTCCAGCCTTGTAGATCAGGAGCCTGTAGTCTTTCCCCATTTTTAAAGGCAAAATTTATCCACCAGCTTGAATGGGGACAGTTGGTGAACATCAGCTCCCAAATCATGTTTTTTGATTTGACTGGGCCATACTAAGGCATTATATGTTCTTGGCTCTAAACCAGTCCAGTGTTACTTAGAACTCATAAACAGTTTCCCAGTCCCTGTCAAGGAAAAGCATCCCTATCCCATGATGTCACCATCACCATGCTTCACCACTGGGATGGTGTTCTCAGGGCATTGAGTGTCTTTGCGCCACACAATATTTTGCAGCAAGATCAAAAAGTTCAATTGGACCAGAGAACCTTTTGTGCATGTTTGTTGTCTCCCACATGCCAAATTCCAAGTGGGCTTTCATATGGGTTTGTTTCAGCAGTGGGTTACCTCTCACCACTTTTCCGGCCCAGCTTTGTGGAGCCTCCTGGTGATATTTGTGCCATGGACATTTTCTCTCATCTCAGCTGCAGATCTCTCTAGCTCCTATTGGCCTCTTGGCTGTTTCCCTGACTAATGCCATCATTCCTGGCTCCTTGGTCTTCATGATGCTGTATGTTTAGACAGAATTTCCAATGAATGCTGGAGTCCAGAAATAAGTGTATTTAATCTTTGATCTTATGGCATTGCACACAAGTGGGCTCCATTCAACTACTTACAGTATAGCATTTGACTTCTAGAAGCAGTGGGCTATGCCAGAGCTTATTTAGGCATATTACAGTGAAGGGGGTGAATACTTATGCAACCAATAAGTTCAAATTTGGCTTATTTTACTTACAGAACTTTTGGGTCGCAATAAAAATATTTTGCACCTTCACAGTGTAGATTATCTTATGTACATCAAGTGGTGGGGATGCCATTTCAATTTTAGAGTTTGCAACACAACAAACTGGGAAAGTCAAACGTTGTGGGTGTGAATACTTCTGAAGTGGCAGGGGTGGGATAGATCCCTACTTGAGTAGCTGTTCCCAGAAAAGAAACAATACTGGACTTGCTCAACCACTGGAGAAAATTAATGAGGTTCTATTTTTTTTTCCTTTCTAATTGAAGACAAATGATCACAAATTTTATATCACCTGGCATGTTTCTCTTAGTGGTGGCATAATTCACCACCAAGGAGGAATCAGGATTGGTGCAATTGACTTCAAACTCACATGAAACACTGCCTCAGGTAAATGGTGGGTTCTGACACACAATTGGAAAAGACATGATATAGTCCTCAGACTGTGGCTCAGCTGTTCAGTGGTGCCTTAGGGAGGGCTGGGCAGGAAAAGTGAGAACAAGAATATCTTGTATTGAAAGGGTATCTTAGAAAATCATATACATGATCAAAACCTAGCTATTATTTCAGCTCTGTGACATTAACTGTCTGTCACTCTACATAGTTCTGAATATGTTTGCCTCCATGTCTGGTTTATGAATCATAGGAGTAATGTGGAACAAAAAATCATTGTCGGTGTCTTTAGAATGCAATAATTAAACTTTAAAATTCTGTCTTTTTTGGCCATGTTCATTTTTGAAATAAATGTGGTCAGGCAAGAGCAGAGTATAAAATCAAAATGTACCCCATCACATGTATTAGGCTACTTTCCTTGCAACTAGCACCTAACAATGTTCCAAAAAGTACTTCTAGAAACATATTAGACATGACAGGCACAGCTACATTTATTGTTCGCATACCTACCCATTGACATATGAAATGGAGCTGGGGCATCTGCACTTAAGGCTGCACAAACCAGGGATGTACTTAGGGAAAAGAGGTGGTAAAACTGCAAGAAAGAAAAGCAGGGGAGGATTCAGTTCTTTGTTTAATTAATTGTTTACTTACTTCATGCACAAACATTGTAAACCGGACAAATATAAATAACCAATATGGCTGCACCTCTCATATTTACTTTGGTTCTTAGAGTGCATCTGACATTGCAGAATAGTGTCATGTCTAAGACCAACGTTGTATAACAGAGTGGCTAGTATAACTAGTATAATACCTAAGAAATATACTGTCTGCATTAATTGGCATTTCTGAATTAACATTGTGTATTAACATATTGATAAATGTTCTTCAAGGCAATGTTATCTTAGTTATTTAACTGGAGAAAAGAGCTATTAAAATGAATATAACCATTGATGTGACTCTTTGGGCACAAGTGATAGAAATATCACTTGTGATATTTGGGCACAGGCTGGGAGAGAGTGCTGAGTGGCCAGGGGACTGGCGAAGGCAAGGTAGGAGCTGGGCAGGGGAGCAGAGGGCCAGGAGCAGCAGAGAGGAAGGGGGCGGGGCCAGAGAGGCTGGAGGAGCCAGGAGGAAGCAGACAGGCGGGGCCACCGGCCTGAGGGACTGATAAGGCTGCGCTCAGCCGTTGGTGGTGCCAGGGCGTCGTCCCTTGACTGCATCCCTTAGCTGTGGCCCGGGCTGTCCAGGGACTCCCTTCCCTGGGACACATGGGGGGGGGGTTTGGGGTGGGTTTTTTTTTTTTTTTTTGGTGCTGGGCTTTGCTTTGTTTTTCCTCCAATTTAAATTTAAGTTTATTTTATAAATTTAAGTTTATTTTATCCTTGTGTGTGTGTGCGAGTGGGTTTTTGTCTGGGAGAACTGGGCGAATGAGAGGAAATGCAGGACAAACAAGGCAGGGGACCAAGGTAAGGTCTCGGAAGGGATCCCAATGGCAGACCAGGAGATGGCCTTGGTGGGAGTCATGGGTGTTGCTGTCAGCTGCAACAGCTGCAACATGTTCACCCTTCTCCCCCAGGAGAGGCAGGGATACACTTGCCCTCGGTGCAAGATGGTGACCCTGCTAGAAAAGGAGGTGAGGTACCTGAGGGCTGAGAGAGCTCTCCAGGCCCCCCAGGAGCAGCCCCCCTCTGGACAGAGGGTTAAGGGAGAGGGCACGGGAGGAGCAGCTGCGGAGACATGGAGGTATGTCACCCACAGGAGGAGGAGGCCAGCACGGCCTCCTCCTTCTCCTAGCACCAATCTGGAGCTGGGAAACAGGTTCTCTCCACTTAGGGAGGCTGGAGCTGATGAGGCTTCGGGGGACCAGCAGGACCCCCAGCCTGGGACGACAGGCAGCAAGGGGGCCGCTGCAGGAGAGGCGAGGGCCAGGGCACGGCCGCCCACCACCACCAGGAAGACATGGTGGTGGGTGATTGTTGTTTGGGCTCCCTGCTGAGGGGCACTGAGGTGACGGTGTGCCACCCCAACCTGGAGACAAGGGAGGTTTGCTCCCTGCTGGGCACACACATCCAGCATGTGAAGGACAGAGTGGAGCATCTTGTTCGCTCTGGGGGTCACCAGCAGCTCCTGGTGATCCATGTGGGCACAAACGACATGGCCAGGCAGGGTGTGGTTGGGATCACCAGGGACTTTGAGGCCTTGGAGAAGAAACTCGGAGAGCTAAAGGCCCAAGTGGCCTTCTCATCAATCTTACCGGTCCGGGGATTTGAGCCAGGAAGGGACAGGAGGGTCTCCAAGGTGAACGACTGGCTTAGGGTGTGGTGCCAGAAGGAACGCTTCAGGTTGCTTGACCACGGCACTCAGTTTCTTGCCAGTGGACTTCTGGCAAGGGACGGGTTACACCTCATGAGGATGGGGAAAAGGTCCTTTGGAGATGCTCTAGTGAGCTTCGTCCGGAAGACTTTAAACTGAGCCGGGGGGGGGGGTCAGGCCCCCCAGTAACATGTCTGCACTGGACAAGTGTGGGGGGAGCATCGGGGCTCTGGAAGCAGGGTTTTAGTGGTACTGCAGGGACTGACAGGACTCCTGCAGAGAGGGGTCCAGGTATCAGGGAGGATGGGAGGAAGGAGGAGGTTGGGAACTCCAAGGAAAGGAAGCGATGGGAAGGAGTTGAGGTGCGTGTACACCAATGCTAGGAGCATGGGTAATAAGCAGGGCTTGAAGCTCTCCTGGGAATAGGAGGGTATGACCTGGTGGGAATCACAGAAACTTGGTGGGATGAAAGGCAAGTCTGGAATGTAAACATAGAAGGGTATCACCTTTTTAGAAAGGACAGAAAGGGAAAGAGAGGTGGGGGCATGGCTTGATACGTCAGGGAAGGGATAGGATGCAGTGAGATAGAATGCAGCACAGATGGGGATTCAGTAGAGGCAGTCTGGGTGAAACTTAGGGGTTTTGACAGGGAAAGAGACCTGACAGTGGGGGTATGTTATCGCCCTCCAGGTCAACTTGAGACCCTGGATGATGTCCTGACAGGTCAGATTCTAAGGATATCTCGGGGGGGGGGGGGAACACAGTAATTATGGGAGATTTCAGTCTTCCGGATATTAGTTGGGAGACTCACTCGGTGGTGACAGCCAGGTCACGTCGCTTCCTAGAAGCTATAGAGGGAGGGTTTTTCACACACAGGGTCCGAGAGGTGACAAGGAGGGGAAACATCCTTGACTTGGTCTTGACCAATAGGGAGGAGCTGATAGATGAAGTACAGATTAGGGGAGCTCTGGATGCGAGTGATCATCCTTTGCTTTGAGATCAGGGGACTGGGGATGTGTAGCAGGTCGAGCACTAGAAGCTGGGACTTCAAGAGGGCCAACTGAAGGCCAGACTGGGGAAAGTCTCCTGGGATAGGTTACTGGAAGGTAAGCGAGTTGAGGAGGGGTGGATAGCACTCAAAAGGGAGGTTTTGGAGGTGCAAGCCTTGACGATACCTCTAGTCAGTAAGATGGGGAGGCAGAGGAGAGTGCCGCCATGGATGCGAAAGGAGGTGGTTAGAGGGATTAGACGAAAGAGGAACCTCCGTAGGAAATGGGTACTGGGGCAAATAGACAAAAGGGTATACCGGGAGGAGAAGGCCCGTTGCAGAAGGATTCTTCGCAAGGCTAAGGCTGATTACGAGCTGAGACTTGCCAAGAATATCAAGAGCAACAAAAAGGGCTTCTTTCAGCATGTAAATAGGAAGAGGAAGGGGAGACAAGTGGTGGGACCACTAAATAAGGAGGAAGGAGATCCAGTGACTGATATGAGGGAACAGGCACAGATGCTAAATGACTATTTTGCCTCTGTGTTCTCCCCAAAGCGGGACGGGGGATATCCGCATAGGAGATTAGATGAGGCTGGGGACTTAGGGGCACAGATTAGAGTCACCCCCCTTGAAGTCGAGGGGCTCCTCAGGGCATTGGACATTATGAAGGCGCCAGGCCCTGATGGGTTACACCCGAGAGTACTTAGAGAGTTGGCAGGGGTTCTGTCATGCCCGCTGGCCTCCATTTTTGAGACCTCGTGGAGAACGGGTGAAGTTTCAGAGGACTGGAGGGTGGCATCAGTGGTCCCAATTTTCAAAAAGGGTAGTAGAAGGGATATGGGGAATTATAGACCTGTTAGCCTTACATCCATTGAAGGAAAAACAATGGAAAGGCTCATAATAGAGAGAGATCTAGTGATGCTAGATAGGGAAGGAAGGCTGACAGCCACACAACATGGCTTCTGCAAAAACAGGTCCTGCCAGACAAACCTTGTAGAATTGTATGACAAGGTTTCGAGATGGCTAGCAGGAGGGGATGCAGTGGATGTGGTATACCTGGATTTCAGCAAGGCCTTTGACAAAGTGCCCCATGATATCCTGGTGGAGAAACTGAGGAGTTTTGGGATACACCATAGCACTGTCCGGTGGATTAGGGCATAGTTGACTGACTGAAAGCAGAAGGTAACCATTAGCGGGGAATCATCAGGATGGCAGCCAGTGACAAGCGGGGTCCCCCAGGGCTCTGTCCTGGGGCCGATCCTGTTTTATCTTTTCATTAATAACATGGAAGAAGGGGTGAACAGTATGCTGATCAAATTTGCAGACGACACTAAAACTGGAGCAGTGGCCACAACTGAGGAGCAGGTACTCCAGATCCAAAAGGTTCTGGACAGTCTATGGAAGTGGGCAGGAGACAACAGGATGGCGTTCAATGTGGATAAGTGCAAGGTCTTGCACTTGGGGCATAGGAATAGCTGTCATAAGTACAGGTTAGGTGACAAGTGGCTGGAGAGCAGCACTTGTGAAAGGGACCTTGGGGTACTGGTTGACTGTAGGCTAAACATGAGTCAGCAGTGTGATGCGGTGGTCAAGAGGGTGAACGCCACCCTTGGTTGCATAGCCAGAAGTGTGGCTTCTAGATCAAGAGAGGTATTACTACCACTCTACACGACTCTGGTGTGCCCGCAACTGGAGTATTGTGTTCAGTTTTGGGCCCCTCATTACAGAAAGGCTATAGCCAGGTTAGAGTCAGTGCAGCGTAGGGCCACAAGGTTGGTGGCCAGTTTGCAGGGGATGCGGTATGAGGCGAGACTGAGGGAACTGGGTCTCTTCAGCCTGGAGAAGAGGAGACTCAGAGGCGATATGTTGGCGACATACAGGTATGTGAGGGGATGTCACAAGGAGATGGGTAGAAACCTGTAATCCCCTGCAGAGGAAGGCAGGACTCGCTCCAACGGAGCAAAGCTCAGGGAGCCAAGGTTCCATTTGGATGCCAGGAAGTATTTTCCTGACAGTTAGGACCCCGAGGGTGTGGAATAGGCTTCCACGAGAGGTTGTTGAGGCCCCATCGGTTTGAGTGTTCAAGGATAGGCTGGATGTCCACATGATGGGCATGTCGTGAGCAGAGCCGGCTGGTGTCGGAGGTCAGACTAGATGGCCCGGGAGGTCCCTTCTCACTCGCTCTGTTTCTGTGTTTCTAATATTATAATATTTTGCATCTGTAGACCTTCTTACCACTATCACATGAAATAGATGCTCTACTTTCTACTTCCTAACAACTTCTGATCAATTTTATAAGATATTTCTTAAGATATAGGGAGTAGACAAAATGGCATTTAAAAGCACTAGCATATGTTCAAACATATTTCTTGGTGCTTGCCATGGTGCTCAACTCTTTATTTTTTAAATAAAAAATCTCTTGCTGGTAGCTAAGGTCACTTCAGCCTAAAATGTGAGCCTCTATCCTATCTCATTTACTTTGTCATGGATGCCTCTAGGCAACACATGAAGCTTAGAGACATTCTTAGGAAATGCAGGTGGTAGGAGGCTGCAGGTTGATGCATTCACCTATGTTGGTGCCCAGGACCATTTATCAAATTGTTAATGTGCCCATGGGCCCCAAAAGGTTGTCTCCCCCAATGGAAGGAATGCTAACATTTAAAATTCAGTCAATATTTACTGCGGTGCTCTAGTTTAATGACAAGAACACCAATAATGCAAGGCCTCCCTTTACATTCAAGAACTTCTATACTATAGTGCTCCATATAATGTTAAAAAGTAACTTTACCTCTTGTCAAGACCATAATTTCTGGAAATAGAAAATGAGCAAGGATAATCAAAACATGTTTCTACCTATCTAGATAGTTCTGCTTAGTTCTTTTTATGCTTTCTTACTAGCACTATATTAATGACAGTGGGGTTTTTTACATCTTCCTTTGTTTTTATGATAGTATCATTTCTCAGAGTTTCCAAGTTAGATGCCATCTATATGTTAGTGAAGATATTTCATGTTTCCTGGTATGCTTCCAGAGCTGTATCATGCAGTGAAGGTTTTATAGTCAGTGTGCAGTGCAGCAGATGTCATTCCATTTGCCTAAGTCCTGCTGACATTTGGAGATGTGGATTAATTGAGCTACAGAATGAAATTTAATTAAAATTAAATACAGACTTGGCCATTGTATCTGTTAATTTTCAGCACTCTAGTGTGTACATTTGCAGTCAGTGCCATAGTTAATTTGTTTAATCAGGATGCTGTGTGGGAGAAGCTGTACTTTGTTTTAAGCTGAAAGAATGAAAGCATGGCAGGTGCCAAGTTGAGCAGTATCATCACAGCCTCTGTGAAAGGTGGTTTTGATATGTCTCTTGGAGCCACTTGGAAGATGCAATGTTCTGACTCAGTGGGAAAAAAATTAAAGAGGCAAGTTTTTAGAAGCTTATGATTGTACTATCAGAGATAAATATGCTTATCTCGATCAATCCTGTAAGCTATTGATCAGAAGCAAGGGTTTGTCTGATGTAAGAATGCACCCATGGTCCCAAAACTAGACAGCAGATACATTAGATGTTGCTCTAATATTATCTAGTTATCCAAGATCCCTCTGGTTCCTGTGTTGCAAACTTCCACCAAACAATACTATTAAGTTGATGGAGTAGGAAAAGTTGTCATCCATTTTAGTGATATATTAGTGGGTCTTTTGGATTAGGGATGCATGATAGTTTCATTTCAGTTCACAAATAATTTGTATTTGCTCCATTCGTAATCCTGACTATGAATGTGAACAGAAATGTATTTTTTTGGTGGTGGTGCGGGGGGGGGGGGGGTTGAATGTACTGTTGTGCAGAGTATGCACTTGGAAAAAGAACCATTTCAAATGCATTTTTGAAATAAAAATCCAAAGGGAGGAAGTGCACTCTTGAAAAAAAATGCACATTTCCTCTTCAAACAAAAAGCAAAGTTGCAAATAAGAAGGGGAGGAAGAAGCAAACTACAAAGTGGACTTTGGAATATCTCAGTGACCTTGAATAACACTGGTTCTCCAGTCCCTGTATGGGACACATAATGTTTTCTTACACTATTTTAAATTGCATAGCCATTTGACTGCCTGAATGGACCTGTCAGGCTTGCAGATGAAATATACATTTAAACTGTAAGAGCTGCACAGGCCAGCACACATGTATGCAGCTAACTGAGGGTGAGGTTATCCAGACCAGGCTCATTTATTGCTACTCCTTAAGATGATACATTAAATCATACAATAATGTATATAATATAGAGATAAATAATAGGTAATAATAAATAATAGATAATTTAGCTCAATAATTTATATATATTTTTTGTCCTGACACCTTAAAGTATACTCATGAATGGTGGTAGTGGGTGATTTCTAAGAATTTTTCAACAAAAACTTTAATGTTGGAGAAAAGAATTAGTATACTTTTTACTATTGCTGTGTGTTAATGAGAATATTCTTTCCATCATACAAATAAAAAATATAGTCTCTAACAAGTATTTGGAAGAGGAATCAAATGCATTAACTGTCTCTTATTGTAACTAAAGATCAAGGAAGGAGAAAGCAGGCCATGTACTTTCAGATGGACAATTGAAGTAAAAATATATTTTTAGAGAAAGAAGATAAATAATAAAATGATTAAAATTGGAAGAGTACCATATAATGATGGGCCAATCAATATTTTATTCAATTATGAATTGATAATCAGAATATTTATATTATTTCTCCTTTGTCTTTATGTAGAGTCTGACTTCTCTGACACTTGCTCTAGCAACTGCTCTGTTGGGTTCTCTGCTGCACATAAGTTGGAACTGTCCCAAGACTACTTAATTACTCAAAAAAAAAATGCTGTCATTGAGTTGATGTTGGAAATTAATATTCTGGTAAATGCAATGTATGCTTATCCCTTCACATATTTTTTCATCAATTTTTATTTCACAATTATTGCTGGTGGTTTTCCTGTTTCATGAGACACAGGCAGACAAGCACCTACTTTCATTAAATGGTTATAGATCATAACACCCTAAAACATTGTAAGGATTTTTACGGTTATTGCTGGAACTGATAAAATAAATTCTGAGGCTTCTCCCTGGAAATATGGATGAAAAGTCTATGAATCATGATCTTGGATGGTCATGATGTTGGCACAGTAGAATGTTAGTTATATTTGGCTATATTGCAGTAATTTCTCCAATACATTTAATGTGGTAGTATGATTATAGACTGACAAAACTTCATATTCCCCCTATGTATTTTTTCCACTCTCCACTGTCAACTGCCTTGGGACATAAAATTACTGTAAAAGTGTCATTTTGTGCCATACAGTTTATATTATACTTCCATGCTATCTCAACCTTCCATTTAAGTTTTCTCCTTGGTAGTTTTTAATATTATCCCAGAACTATTTAACTGACCTATAAAAAGGTTCCGATGAACTTACTGGACTTCTACAGAAGTTAAAGGCACAGGCTATTATTGCATTTTATGGATTTGTTTTGTTTTGTTGTGTTTGTTCTTGGCAAAACCACTTAAATCATCCGAGGCCTTGCTCTAAGTGTCCTCATATGGACACAACAGGCAGCTAATTAGAGGTAGACTATTTTTGTGATAGCTTCTCTCCCCATCTCAATTATAGAATATATAATTTATTATAATATATTTTATATGGAATGGGGGGTCAGAGGGGGATGTGTATCTCTTAATCAACCCAATGGTTCAATGACAGATCAAACAAGATCAATTAAGTAACATCTAGTGTTCCTGCAGTCCATTTGGTGGGGAAGAGAATAGGAGTATTGAGTTTAAAATCAACTTCTGACTTGGGCAGAATCAACATCCACAATTTCATTAAATTGATAGATGCCTGTTGCTAAAAATATTTATATTACTCCCTTTGTATGACAGTATCACAAAAACAGTCCTGGCTGGATAGCCTTAACACAATAAAAGACTGTAGTTAAAAGCCTCTTGTAAAACTTCCCTGTATGAACAAATAGACAACCACTCCAGAATATAAAACTTACTATCATAGCAGGCAGAGGACTGGGCTAAATCTTTCTCCTTGGTGTACTGTCTTTCTATTTGCAGGAAGCTATAAATATGGAGAAACATTTGCAAATGTTATCTCCCACTTCCAGTTTGAAGTGGTATCATTTCAGAACTGTACCACTTAATACTACTGCATATGTAGGTCTAGCCACAGTTAGTATATTCAAAGGCAAGATGTTGCTTCCATCTTGCTTTTGGGGAAGAACATGATATTTTAAGTATGTTGGAGCCAGGGCTTTGGAAATTATATCTGTACTGAAGTTGAGTCCAAGGCTGCTGGAAGGCACTGCAGAAGCTGGGGTGCTGCTGCAATGTGTATATGCTGATTTTCCCTTGTCAAAAGACAGTACCAACATGTATGAAGGAAAACCATGTTGAATGCATACTATTTATCTTATGATGAGATTACAAAAACATGAATGATTACCATCACGTAAGGGATAAAATGCAGTGGTTACTTCCATATTGCAGGCTCCGTTTTGGTAGTTCATTGTAAATGGAATATATGTCTATTCCTACCAAACTGGAAGTAAAATATGTGATATGATATAATTTATTATATAAAACAAATGTGCCTCTTTGATAGAACACTGACCCTTGTTTTTTGGACATCAGAAAAAAATTATATTCTTCAATCAAGAGGAAGAAAAGCAGCATATAAATGTAATTTATTAATAAGGTTCAGTAGATGTAAGACGAAACCATGTTATATTGCTATAGCATGCTGACAGAAACAGATTAATTGCCCTCCTTCAGCAACTGCTGATGACTGATTTACAGATCCAAATAGATTCAGACTAAATAAAGCTTACTTTGCTATGACTTTATTTTGTGGATGGTAGCTTTGCTTAATTGATTATCTTTCCCAAATATTCTCTCATGTGAAACTTCTGAATTCAATCTTGAACTCCTTTGCTTGTCTCACTGTGTTTGTGGAGTCATTAGGAGGATTAATGAGGCAGCATCAAATGAAGTGTTTCCAGAAAGCCAATGACATTCAAATAGGTGTTTTCAGTTTTTTCTCATCTAGGGAATACAATGCAGTATTTCTTAGTGTATAGCTATGACAAGCTATGGCATTCAAAAGAGTTCACCAAATAAGCATGATTTAAGGTTGTAGTTTTTTCAGCCTAATATCAGAGAACTAGGGGGCTTGATAGGAGCTATCATTTATTTCTGTCATGTCTTGCATTTAATATCACATATTCAACTTTACAAATTTTGTCTTCGATATATGATTGGTTATGATGCTGTTGTCTTTTCCAGATCTGTGATTTGAAGGAATATGCAACTCTTACTAGTTTATTGTAGAGAAGTTCCAAGCTCTTTCCTTAAAGTGTTTTTGTTTCATGTTCCCAGTACTTCTGCAATATTTTATTGGTCATATGATATTACAAATTTGACTACTATTTATGATCTTGTTTTTAAGCATTTTAATGTCTCCAGAGGCTGGGCATTCCCCTACCAATACAAAGATAAAAAGTAAATGAGCACATATATCATATATCACCACAACCCACAACAATCCTCTGCCATTCTACCTGAACTTTTGCTAATTTATTTATCATTACTGCATTTCTATCCTGCCTTTTTCCTCTTGCAAGGAAGCCAAGGAAGCTTACCCTCTTGTATTTCTGCAAAGACTGCATGCTGTTTTAGTTATGCAGCATATATTTCCTCTTAAACAACAAAAGAAAAGCAATGAACAGGCATGGGCTCCTGTCCTCCAGCATTCATTCCCTTCTGCTACCTGGGAACCTGGATATTGCATTGTTGGCATGGAATCTAGTATGCTAGTGTGACTGTCACAGAACTAATGGAAACTGAATTTTTAAAAATTCATCTGGAAAAGTTCTATGGTACTATTCAAATAACTTTATTCATATAGTGTTACATGGGGAGCTATCCTTATATCACATCTGTTTGGATTTTTTCACATTTAAAGCTTTAAAAGTCTTGGGACCTGGGTACATCAAAAATAACATTCTTCCATGTATTCCTCTCCACATGCTCCATTCATCATCTGCGGCTCTGCTCTGGATTCCTCAGCTGCCTGAGGCCTGGCAGGCAGCAATATGGAGAGTCTTTTCAGCAGTGGATCAGATTTGAGATGTGACAAAGGTTGGGCATTTGGCGCAAACCTGGTTATTTAGGAAGGCGTGCAACCTTATATCTCCTTGAGATATGCTAAAGCTGTTCTCCTATTTCTGTATCTTCACTTTGGGTCTGGGGGCCTATGAATTGCTGCTTTTGGTGAGTTGTGGGTGGGAGATTTTTTTTTCCTGATTGTTATTTCTTGTATTTTGCAAATTTTGTTTTGTGTTTATTGTTGAATCTGCTTCAAGTTTTGCAGGAAAAAGCAATTAAAAATAAAATGAAAAATAAGATGACCTAATGAAGTACAACAGTTCTAAGCAGGGAAAAGTTGTCTTTTGCTCATCTCAGTATTTTCCACCACAGATCCAGAACTGAATCTTGAAATTCTAGCATTAACAATATACTGATTGTTTAGACAGAAATAATTCTGCTTGTCAGTGTTTCCCCCTGCTGCATGATAATAAAAGCATTCAACTGCTTGCAAATAATAAAAAAGTCTGCTAAATATAGTGTAAAATATTGTTCATAGGAATCTGGTTAGATAGCGTAGTACCAATATGAACTATAAATATTTTCTCCTGATGTGTTACATAGGAAGTGGTTAGAAAAGAGTATCAAATTAACATTTCTTGTTACATAATATGCTGGTAGCTGAAGCTTATACTGATGTCATCAGGTATTCTAAATTCAGAGATACAGATGAGGAAACAGAAATATTTTAGAAACATTTCTGAACACGTATAAATCCCTATAGTTAGCGGAACTGGCTGTATTTCTGTATGTTAAGGAGTTTTTGTATAATGTTCTTCAGAGCAGAACCAGTTTTATGTAAGAAGTATATTTAAAAAGCTAATTTCTTTTCTCCTTTCTGCACTGCAATCCACAAAGTATGACTAATAATAGATTTAAATTTGCTAAGTGCATTTACTCCTTTGTGCCATCATAAAGAGAATCTATTACTGTAAAATTGAGGCTTAGTTCCAAATTGCGCCATTATGAAGTTTTCTTCCAGCAATGTTTTGTCTCTAATACACTTCCCTCATTGTAATTCTATTGCAAACCTGATGTCTAGCATCAAGTCTCACAATAATTATTTTAAATTGCTACTAGGAACAGTAGTCCTGGTGGGATATATTACTACCATTCTAACAAGATGAATTTCAATGCACTTGTAACCATATTATAGAGTATTATGAAAGAAGGAGGATCTTTGAGTAGTAGGTAGGCAAGCATATAAGGAACTCTGAAAATTTATTTTTATCAAGCTCATTTTACACAGTACATTATGTTTTATAAAGTTCATTTAAATATCTAAAATGTATAGTCATATGTAATAACATATCCCACTATATTTTCATTAACTACTTACTATTCAGGTTAAGTGATTTTTGTAAATCATATTAATAGTTTTATTATTGTTAGTACTGCCTTTAGTATCATAGAACTTTAAAAGAATGAAAGATTAGAAAATGTAGATTTAACCAGAAACCATTGAGAATAACACATACCAAACTATTTAGACTTCTGATATTCCAGGACAACTGGCACATTATGACATAACAAGATAAAACAATATAGAAATATATATTATATAACTATATAAATTACTTCTGCTATTTATCATCCATTTAAATGAACAGTATGATAGGCAGTTTTATATACCGTTGATCTTCTTACTCAGATTTCTAGGCTGGAAGTTGGAAACACAGTCATTTACAGAATATAATGCTGAGGGATTTATGTTGTATTCCATGCAATTATGTCGTAAGTTCCCAGTGGGCTCAGGTTTATCCTGTGTGTTGTTTCACATCTACATGTAACTGCTGGGACAAGTTTTCTGGGAGTGTGGGCCAAGATACCACCACCTTGCTGATGACACCCAGCTGTATCTCACCCTTTTTTACCTAACTCAGCATGTCCTGAATCTGTGCCTGAGCAGAGTAATGGCCTGGATGAAGGCCAACAAACTAAATCCAGACAAGATGGACATAGTGATAGCAAACTCTGAGTGGAGTTTGACCTGTCCTAGAAGAGGTTTCACCCTCCCTGAAAGATCAGATGTACAACTTGGAGGAGTTTGTTTTTTCTCCTTAGGTTGATATACCAAGTGTGGTCCTATGTGAGCAGAGATAGCCTAGTAGTACTACAGCAATGTGTTGGCTGTGGGGCTATCTTTGAAGACAGTTCTGAAACTGCAATTATTTATTTCATTTTATACCACCAAGTAGCCAAGACTACAAACTATTAGTTTAAAATTATAAAATCATAATAGCAATTCCTATGGTTCAGTGTAGAAGTATTGCAACAGTGCAGAATAAAATGTAATATTTATTTATTTTAAAAATTTGTATACCTCGTATTGCACTATAGCATCTCTAGGCGGCTCACAATCAAGCAGTTAACCATAATGTAAGACTACAACAGCATCCCCAATAAATATTTAAAAACCAATAAATAAACAGCATCAATTAAAAATACAAATGAAAACAGAGGATTGGTGACTCAGATGTGAAAATATTTTTTTTTAAAGGCAGGTCTTCACCTGGTGCCAAAAGGAGTATAAGGATGGTGCCAGGTGAACCTTCTTAGGGAAGGTGTTCCAAATACTGGGAACAGCAGCAGAAATGTAAAATGTAGAATATGTAAAAACAAAGTTAAAAAGTTAAACTATTAAAATGCTGGTAAAATAAAAGGTATTTACCTGGCATCGAAAAGAGCACTAGATAGGTTAAAATCTATTAAGTTGTTAAAAACAAAGTTACTAACTGGAATGGCTGATATGATGATATGATGCCTGAGCTTAATTAGCTGGCTTCCAGCCTATTTCTGAGTTCAATTCACAGTGTTCACATTGACTCTTAAAGCCCTAAACAAGTTGGAGCCAGAGTTGCCAAAGAAATTCTTTTTATAGACACCCCCTTGAATCCTTATATCATTTCTGAGGCTCTTTTCATTGTGTCCCTGCTAAAGGAAATGGTATGTCTGACTATGAGAGAGAGAGGGTCTTTTCAGTTGTGTCACCCCATTTAGTCTCCCCAGTGAAATTTGCTTAACAACTATGTCATTATATTTTTGATTCCAAGCAAAGACTTCTTTTTTACAGCCTTCCTCTTGCTATGCCATAATTGTTTAATTGTTGCTTTAGTTTTTGTAGATTTGTTAGACACCTTGGCTAAACTTTTAGAAAGGTGAAATGGAAGTGTCATACTTGTCTGAAGCACAGCTACAGTTCTTAATGTAGCTTGTCTGGATGTGAAGTGGCTTCATTGTCTTACCAATCAGCATGATCCTCATACTATCTAATGGATCCAATGGATGGATTACTATTAGTGGTAATATATGCAGTTATTATATGGGAACAGTAATAGAGATTCTGTAGAACAGGTTTGTTTGATAGATGTAGAGCACTAATTTCCTTAAGAATGTAAATTTCATTATAACTGATCTTTTTCCACACATACAAACCCATCTGCAGGCTTCTGGAATCTACTGCATGTAGCTCTCCCTGGCACTCTTTCAGGACCTGGTAAAGTGGGCATTTATGCATCCCAAAAAAAGAGATAGAAGAGGACATAGATTTGCATAAATATGCATATGTTAATGTATATGTATTAAAATTTAGAAATAATTGCTATAATTTAAATAAAAGTGCAATGCATTTCACGATGGCAGAAAAGATTAGTCAGAAGACTTGAATGCCTACTCCAGCTGCTATGTGGGTGCACTTGGTTTCAAGCTACCTGCATGCCTTCAGCCTGAGCACCTGAAACAATGGCTGCATGTGGCTCAGGGCTTTTGGGCGCAGCTCCTGGGCTTCACTGTCTGGCATCCATGAAAAGTGCACTGTTTGTTTGTTCTGAAAGGGGTTGGGAAAGTCATTAGGGAGATTAGGTGTAAGTGGCATGTGTATTTCATTTTCTTCCTAGACCAGTAACGGCGAACCTTTTAGAGACCAAGTGCTCAAACTGTAACCCAAAACCCACTTATTTATCACAAAGTGCCAACACTGCAATAAAACCTGAATACGGAGGTTTTAGTTTAGAAAAAACAAATCACAGCCAGTCCAAGCAAATATATATGTATCCTTGGCAGCGCACTGACCAGCCATGTGAAAACTTGGATGAGTCGCAGCTAATGAGATGACATCATCTCCTGGCATCGCTACTCCTTTCCGAGCATGCCCATGACCCCTATGTGTGCTGTTACCTGATGCTCAGCTGCTGAGGCAACTTGGCTCGTGTGCCAACAGAGAGGGCTCTGCGTGCCCGCTCCAGCATATATGCCATAGGTTCGCCACCACTGTCCTAGACCTTCAGCTTGTAAGTGCTCTCAAGGCAACTCACAAATTAAAAAACAAAGCAAAACAAAAATCAAGCATAAAGCAATAGTGATAATAGAATGGCAGCATCAGGTAAATAGTTAAACAATGACTTAAAGAGTTTAAATGCCAAGTTGCCAAAACAGCATCAGACAAGGTACAAAGTCAAGGCTTCCTAGAAATCATTTTCTCGGTGGGGCATCTATTAAGAGCATATAGAACTTCCTAGGAATAGGACATTGTGTATTACAATGAACTGCAATGTTGTTGTGATTACATATCTACCATACCTACAGTTGGGAATAGATCCTTCATTGCCCCCAGTATTTTGATTCCAGGTTCTCCCTGTTATATTTTTAGTCCTGTACCGTGGGATAACTGAACTTTCTCCCTTACCATTTTCCAGAACATCCCTCTGGATGTTTCTGCTGGAAATCTTATATAACAAGAACTTTTCTGTATAACTTATAACTGAGTTAAAACTGCAAACAAGCAGAAAAACAGTCTCATCTTTTCCAGTGCTATGGAAATACAAGAATGCAAAGAAAAGCTTTTGAAAAGTTTGTTCTAAAGACAGTGCCATAAGAAAATAGCTTTTCGATTATATTTGGCAATAAAATATTGATATCCTCTTGGAATTAATCACTGAGTTAGTACTACTAGGGCTCCTTGAGCATATTGTATTTGAAGCTTTTGTATTCCACATGTGTTTAGAAAGCTAAACCACAGAAGAAAAAGTTTCTGGAACTAATTGTGGCCATAGATTTAATCTGTAAATGGTCCAGGTTGAGTACAACTTCATCTCATCAAAAAGCAGCTGCAAAATTGTTGCACAATTCTTAATACTGGAAACACATACCGAGAGAATGATTAGAAACAGAAAGTGCCTTCATTTTATATTTGGTACTTTGTTCACTTAAACACATTTTACACAATTTATGTAACTCATAACTATTATTGTGACTTTGATTTCATCATTACCAAATAATCTTTCATTTTTAAAATAGAACAAGACCATGACAAAACTCATACATTTTCTAGTCAAATCTTCTCCCTTTCCTCATTTTTCTGTTCTCTCTGTATCTATGAGGCATGCAAGTATGGAACCAGCCTTTGAGTATTCCTTATTCCTTGTTCCTAAACAGGAAAATTTGCAAAATATGGCTTGTCTTTTTAAACATGATCTTTCCTCTCTATACCCATTGATAAGATCCTTGGCCATGTTCTGATTATCTCTTGACTAGATTATTACAGTAGCATCTCCCACCAGCATTCCCTCCTATTATACTTAGCTTGTCCAATTAATTTGGAATTACTCTTTTACTTTCCTATCACACTATCAATCCTATTTTCTTTTTTTATTGTAATCAACTTCAGGCTTCTAGCTTTTTCAAGTTCTCCATTTTTCTGCCCCTCATGGCACCTCCATCTCCTTGGTGTACATCTTTATTTGCTCTTTCTGCACTGTTCAGGTTCATCGTTTGCCCTTTTATCCCCTCTCACATTTTATCTCACATTCTCTGAAAATTTTGGCTCCATAACAGAAGCAGCACCCCTCCTCCAGTGATTTTTCAGGCTTCTTCCATCTCTCCTTAAAGTCTATTATCATAAACCTTTTATTATACAAAGCTTTTTCAAAACTAGGCTCATTGTCTAGTTCTCCATCTCTTTGAATCTTTTCTTTCTCTCCCAGCTTATTATTGTCAGCCCCACAGGTATTTACCAGTTAACCCATACTATTAAAATATTTTATTTCTTGTGCAATGCCAGCTGCTGTAGTGACACTATACATAGACTTTATCCATGTACCATGTAAATGCATCCCTTTTATTTGAGCTTCCAGAGATTCAAACTGAAGCTGGAACACTAGCAAATGGGGATCATCACTAATTAAATAATTAAGTAAATAAAAATGTAGCATTATTTTCTGCCAAAACCCTTTATGGCATTGCGATTTCTCCAACTTTGACAAAATTTATTACTGTGATCTAGAAGTAAAATACTTATTCTGTCATCGATTTACATTATGAATTTTCCAGATGATACCAACAATAAATCACCTATCAAAATTTAATCCCACTTTGACAAAGATCACAGAGAAAACTGGATTAATAATCTTATATCACTACTATGATGGCTTTTTTGATGCATTTGTATCCATTAGGATCACAGCAATGCACATGGTTTCCCCCTTCCCATCTTAACCCATCAACATTTACCCTGTAAGGTATATTAGGCTAGAGGACAGTTCAGGAGCTCAAGGTGAGTTTCATGACTGAGCAAGCTTGAACAGAAGTCTTCCGACACTGTCATTAGAACACACTACTAACAGTGATAAGTGATCTGCTCACAGTGCAGGTGTGGTGTCAGTGTATTAAGCCAGTGTGCTATATTAGTTAAGAGAATGGGACACAGGAGATCTAGGATTTAGGCTCCACTCAGCCATGGAGTTTACTGGGTGACTTTGGGCCAATTATGGACTCTCAGCCCAACCTATCTCACAGGGTTGTTGTTGAGAGTATAAGATTGATAGGAAGATGGTTGAGTTCCTTCAAAGGAAAAAAGTTGGGATATAAATACAATAAATTAAATATATATATTCCTCTAGAACCTGTGTCATTCCCCTCCTCATCTACACAGATACAGGCACTGCTGGCAGGAGGAAACCAATTGCGTACCTCTCATGTATGCTTCCAAAGCAAGTTATGCATACTTTTAGCTACTCATAATGCATAACTACTCATAACCACTAAGTCAAGAAGGATAACTTAAGTCTCCCATTTCAGTAATGCATAGATGTACAACTTCCCTTTTCTATGCCCCAAGGTTTACATTTACCCTTGGGAATGCCATTGCGGGTCACATGCCAGCTGTTGCAAGTAGATGAAGGCATTTTTTTCCTAATAGTTGGGCCTCACATAACTTGGGGGGAAATCATTTAAATAAGTGACACATATCATTACTGGAGGACTTACTATAGGATGACAATATGCAAACAATTGTTTTTCTTAAATGAACTAAATTTTCCACTGTACCTAAGAGTTCATTACTCTGTGGGTGTCATACTATGAATTTTAACTATTTTCCAAAAAGAAAAAAATAGTAAAATTTGTTGTTTATAACTGATGAAAAAGAACTTCCTCGAATACTTTGCTTTTTCTAACTGCATTGATTGAGAAGAAATAGTGACTTTTATGAGTAGACCTATGAGTGCTAATAAAGTTTTAAAAAATGAAAATGTATAACACTACAGAAAGAGCTCTTAAGTGCTAAATAAAAAAATGCCTTAAGAATGAACTTCTAAGTTCACCTCCTGGGAGTTATCACATACTTTGGCTTAAAACATGATGTGAGTCTTAATGAGGAGTTAAAATTAACTTCGAAATGTTTAAGTAATCTTTATTTCCTTGAACGTAAATGGAAATAGATTTATCTGCTACATCATAAAATAAAGAGAAAAGAATGTGAGATTGCAATATTATCATTAGTATAATTCAATCACACAAGGCATTGTTATGCTAAGAAAATTACAATGTTCTAAAGTATATAAATGTGTCTGTTTCAGATTCTGTGTCTGTTTCAGAGTCTAAGACCTCTTAATATATTTATTTGTTCAGAAACAAGCAAACTGAAATTTAGTAGAGCTGAAGTACTGGAAATTAACTGCATGATGTATTAACCCAAATAATAATGTTCCTGACTTAGGGAAAAATGATGGAAATTAAACATCTAGTTATGCGCACTGTGTCTGCACAATGTGCTGCATGCACCGCATGTGTTAGAATTTCTTCTGAGATCTTTTTTTAATCTTTTATTCATAGCATTGCAGGTGATGAAAAATTTATGCCTTGAGTCTGGCATTGAAATTAAATGCAAAATGAAAACAGAAGCAGTTTATACTGACAGCTTAAATATCTTTATCTAGCATACTGTTATGCTATAAAAATCACTGGGTGACTTTTAAAATTTCCCAAGTGCAAAAAGTGAAGAGTTGTACAATAAAGAATAATGGTATATATCCAGACAATAACAATAAAGTTGTGTATCATTAATAAATGAGGGTTAAATAATAGTTAGAATTTTCATCTGTAAATATATTTAAGCTTTCTTAAATCCTGAACAGCCTGATTGGTGACAAGTCACATGTAACTGTAGCGGCAGAAGAGAATTGACTTTATATTGTATTTAATGAGTCTGATATTTTCCTATATGTCATGTATGAACAGCAGGCCTCCTTGAAATCTGAATGCAGCCATTGAAGAAGGGTTAATTATTCAGGAGATGTAGTTCATTAATCAGAATTTTCGTTATGCTTCTTATGTTTAAGGATTTTAGCAATTGTTACAATTAATACATTTTTGAAGCAGACCTGCAATCTAAAGCTTTATTTAGAGATCCTTAAAACATTTGCCATGCTTATGTTCATAGCCACAAGATTATTATCATAAATTAACAGGCTTTAAAGTTTTCCTATTAACAAAGAGGTGTTTGGTAAATTGTCCTTTTACACAATTGCCCTTGCTTTGGGGCTTTTCACTGTTCTGGGAATTTTGATGGTGGAATAACACTGAACTGCTAATTCATAATACACATTAATAACATGGAAATTATTGCTGTTATCTTTAGTGAATACTGCAGTGTGACACATCTCAGGATTGCATAACTTCATACAATCAAATTAAGCAAATCTGCAAAGGAGTTATTTAGCAACTTAATAAACAGAGTGTGACATATTAGGTGTCTGGACATAATCCAATAAGATGCTATAAAGCAAATGACAATTCAAGTCAATCATAGAGGGTTAAAATATATAGTTTCCTATTCCTACTACTACTACTTTGTGATTTTGTAACCTTTTGTTTTTTATGTAAAAGAAATGTGTATAATGCTATAGATAATTTTATACAATGTTAATTGTCCTAAAAGTGTTCTGAAAATGTATTTGATTCAGTAATTCATTTGCATTTTAATGATCTTCACAGCATAAGGTTACAGAATCAATTTGAAAGACCTGTGACTCTTTATAGCATAACAAATAAAGTGCTATGATACTTTTATTGTTGTATTGCACTCATAATGTGAACTAGGGTTTTTATATCTGTTTGATATAAAAAGTAGAAAACACATACTCTGATAGGTAGCGGCAACTTGTATTTAAATCCTTTTTCAAATTGATAATGTTGTGACATTAATATTCAAATATTCTATAATTTTATATACAGGGCATTTTGAAATCAATCAGTCTTGTGGCACTTGAGCAGATTATTCTGCTCTTGTGAATACATGAAAGATTTGATTGGATAACTTTCTGAAAGCATCAGTATGAGAAACAAATACTTTTTATCCTGTCTGTTGAAAACAATAGACTCTGTTGTGTCTTTTAGGGAGCAGAAATGAATTTGGTAACTTTCACAAAGAGATGGAGTAACATATTTTACTGATCTGTATCAACCATTTTAGGTTTTCTGAGTAACATTTCTTTCATTTCCTTTATCATATACAAATTTAATATCAGCATGAATAAATCTAAATTGTTTGCTTCTTTCTTCCTAATTCCTGAAGCAATGTAAAAGTCTAGAGAGGTTTGAAGTGACAGGATTACAAGCAGTCTTTTGCATACATGGCCTTTAGGGAAGAGCAGCTACCTTGCATCTAATAAACAAGAAAGTGAATTCGTTGAATAATGAATTAAGTGGCATAAGTTGTGATAACAAGGAGCAAATGTAACTTCAGACGAATGGTATTTGCTTTGTGTGGGGTTATCTGAGAGGGCTGAAGCTCTGCCAAGAGAGATCGAAAAAAGGCTCATTATATTAAGATGTCTTTTGCCAAACACAGCTTAAAATAATCTTTCATTTTTTAATTTTTGTTTGTTTGTTTGCTGAACCCTTGTATGAATTTCTATCAAATCAGCCATCTTCACCAGGGAGATAAATTTATTTCTTTTAGACTTTTGTATGTTGCATAAAATGAAAATTCCTAGTGAGTGTTAGATAGGCCACTCAACAATTAAATAGAGATGTCTAATTGGTTGATCCATATTAGGGTCAGCAGCTGGTTACAGAATAAAAGCTTGTGGTGCCCCACTTGTATAGTTCTGAACCAAATTAAATTATTAATCTATTCTTTGCTTCAATATAGCTTCACAGGGAATCCTAACCTGCCATGCCAAATAAAACAGAACTACTGCTTTACATTTTCATTATGACAAATTATATTTTAAATTGCAAATTCTCTCCTGTTTAGCTTGCATTGCATATCTCATCCTGAATCTAGAATGCACTGAGTCAGTATTTTTATGATTTGTTTTGCTTGAACACAGGGAAATAAATTTCCTGAGTGTGAAGTTGAACTTGCTTGGTGGATAGAAATCTGGATTCTGTCATGAAGATGTCAGATTGTAGCAATTTAAAGCAGCTCAATGGAAAGTGTAACTGCAATACTTCAGTCCTAAGCACACTGTTTTAAAATACATTCCACTAAAATAATTAACATATATTATTCATTTGCTATATGCTGAGATATTCCCGGGTCATGTATTTAGGGCTGTGATGTCAAAGCTCACCCCCAAACAAGAGAACAATTTAAAAAGGAAAGGGAAGAATTGGTAAAGCTCTGTGTATTGCTAAAACTGCAAGTTAACTTTCAGTTAAATAATGGTGAGAAAAGGCTAGTTGTAAGAAGCATTTTTACCCTTTTACTTTTTGTATTTAATTAAAGTAAGGTAATTCATATTATATAATAAAGTTTACATACTTTCATTGTTGTATTTTTCCAAATATTGAAAACTCTAGCACTTAAAGAAAAGCAGCTGAGATAACTCTGAACTAGTAATTATTTATCAGAGAATTATTAATGCATGGGGGGTTGAATGTATTTTGCAGGTTACTTGTCCATTTCATCAGATCATGAAGAGTTATTCTCAGTGGGCACATTGGTGTAGACAGAAAAAAGATGTAAACAGTGGGATCAGATGGAAATCAAATACAAAGATACAGTCTTTGACAATTACATGAAAAATCTGTCTGGACAATACTGTCTGGGCTGCCTGCTTTACTAGGGTTGTAGGAGAGAGAGAAGAGTCTTCTAGACATGCTGTAAAATTTAGCTTGGGCTACGTGCTTTTGGGATGATAACGCTCACCTCAGAGAGAAGGTTAACATCATAAGGTCCGTGAATTCTTAATGAGTTTGAATTACAGTCCTAACCATAGAAGAATTCTCAAGTTACCCCACTCCTTTCCACCCACCCAGATTCCGCCAGCTCTTCTGGTAGATCTAGCTGGGTTGGCAGCAGTTCCATCTGCAGTTCACACCACTGACACAGGTAGTCCGCAGGCTACAAATGAGTTCTGTTCCAGAGAAAATGGAAATAAGTCAAATTTGTGTGCAAGTCAGATCACATATAGCCATCCATCCACCCCCTTTGCAGGGTACAGAACCCCCATGAAAGTGGAAAAACTACAAATATCTCTGGATATCTCCAGACTAAACTCACCAGTGCTTCCTCTTTGTAGGAAATGCTGGAGGGAGTTCCCTGTCTGGATGGGAGAGGCAGGAAGGCATGCTTTGGAGGCTTCCCTCGCTCCCCTTTCACTCCCTCCCTCTCTATGGCGATGATGATTTTACACAGTAATTTTTTAAATTAATAGGCTTTATGGCAGTTAGTTCAAAAGTATGGGTTGTTCATAACTTGGACATTCATAACTTGGGGACTGCTTGTATAAATTAGGGACTGCCTGAGTAAGCTGTTCAATCAACTAGGCAATGCACACTCTTCCATGCAGAGAATGCTACATATCTTTGGCATGGATAGATCAGATGTTTGTACTGACGATATATTTAATATTTTAAAATCTTGAGAGAAAGTCTATAAGAATTGTTTTACTTTTCAAGAAAGCTAGCAGAATATTTATGTGATATAAGGTACTACAGACAAATATAGTAGTGGTACTTATAAAAGCTATGAATGAATGAGGAAAGAATCCATTTTTTCCTCAAGAATCTTAGGAAGCATTATCTTTATCAAAATCTCATGAGTAGAACTTTCTGGCTGTCCAATTAGAAAGGAAAAAAAAGATTAAAATGTGTATCTTCTGTCATAAGGTTTCTGGATTAGCAATACATACTCAATGGTTGTCCTCTAACTCTATGATATTGACTACTATGCAAAAAAGAGTAAAGTGCAGTAAGTCTTCAACACTGTAGGCTGAAAAGTGAAGCATTACCATCTGTGATATCTCACAGCCAGCCTTACCCATTAAAGTGAGCTAGAGTGAGGTAGCTTCCTTAGTAACTTGATACTGAGCATGATAAAGGGCAGCAAATTTTTAGTTGTTTATTACTGTTATTGTTATTAATAAGGAGAGATGCTTGAGGCATACCTTCTGAACTCCCTTCCACACACAATAATTCTATGTGCTCCTCCCTACCCAGGTTTGTCTCCTTTTCCAGCTTTGAAACTCTGCCTGCATTCTTTTCTCTCCCCTGTCATGCTTGATTCCCCTCCCCTTTACCAGGAAGTGGCACATATTCTTTCTCATTTTCTTTTAACTTGGGAAGAATTTAGTTTTCTGCAGAGCAAATCTGTGGTCACAGCTTGATTTCCCCAAAATCTTGATTTCCCCAAAGTGCCTTTGGGCCTCCATGGGTTTACCTAGAGGGTCTTGGGAAAATAAAGATGGTAGTTGTGAATGCAGCTTCCTCTACAGCCCATCCAACCTCATCTTAAAAAAATAAAATAAAATAAACAGAGGAGAGCTTTGTTGACTTGTCCCATTTCAGCAGTGGTAGTTTCTGGTAGCCTCTTGGGTTGCACTAGCAAGTGCTGCTTTTCCATTATACTAGCAGTTGTCCCTGCTAATGTTTACAGCTGGATTTCACTGGATACTGCCAAATTTTAGTAACTTCTTATAAAAATACGAATGGAAACAAAATTCCTACTCAACTGTGCCAGTTAAATTCCATATCTACAGCTGATCCTAACATGAAAAGGACTGTCTTGTATCTGCCTGGTATACAGCTGTTAAAGATGAGACACCGAAAAAGAGGTGGCCACTCTAATTCAGTACCAGAAAAATAATGGAATTCACAGGAATTCGAACTATTAAAAACTAGGCACACAAAACCCTGAATAGACAAATCTGTCAGTGTTGCTTTTCCTCATATTACTCATTTTTTTCTCCGAATTACAAGTTCTTTCATTTATGGAATAAGTTGCAAATTTTGGTAAACTTTTACAAAAAAGTAAGCCCATCAAAATTCTCACCCACCTCTATTTAAAGTATCCGCAAAAGATGTAGAAGGTTTTCTACTCTGATACAGCTTAGATTGTATGTCCCATATCACTCAAATTGTATCCTATTCAGAAGATCTGGGATCAATATCAGGAGATAATGATTTTGAACTATAATCATATTCAGTGTTCCATGCTCAAATGAGAGGGAAACACTTTATTCTTTATTCATACATACTAGAGGTGTTCCAAGTGGGTTGATAAAGAAAAATAAATTTAATAACATGCTCAGAGCACGTTGTGAAGGCATGCTGAAATGTGCTGAAGCAAAGCAGGTCTGTATCTAGTCAGTTTCTCATAGGGGCTAGAAATTAATTGCATGTCACCTTGACTACCCTGATAGAAGAAAAGTGGCGTGCACATCTGTGGAGAAACAAACTATTTCTCAGGGTTTTCCAAAAAATAACCTCAGGCTTTCAATTCAGATTCTGGCATGAAATATATAGGACAAACATGACTTTTACTCCTAGCTGTAAACACATTTTGAGGTTTAGGGTTAGACTCCAGGTAACTTATCACTGGCCATCAGCCTCCCACTGCACCACCACACCAAATTGAATATTGCATTTAAGTAAATAACTGCTAATATATGTTTTAAATAAAGACTTGGATAAATTCAAAGTAGTACAATTAGGATTTTTAAACAAAATCTTCTCTTTTTTACAGATATCAGTAGGGTTGGATTGAAAATAGAGTATATTTTTAAAAATTGCTATCCCATATTAGGAATTTAATTTTAAAATATAAAGTGTTGTAAATATGATTGTCCAATAAATTAAAGGAATTAGAATGAAATAGTAGTATTAACAGATTTGGAACATAAATATGAAAAAAGAGGAGGAATTATTCTGGGAGTGAAAAATATAGAGGAAATAAAAAATGAGCAAGTTATGTTTGATGAATAGTTGGGACAGAGCTAAACAAAACTGAAGGTTCAAGTAACCCCCATAGTTACAAATAAACAGAACATTACACACTGAGTTATTTGACAATAGGTGTAGAATATCCAATATTAAAATAAGAGAGATCACTGTGAAAGCAGAAGAGAATGAATTGTATACATTTTAAGATTATTTATTTGCTTTCAGTGGTAGGCACAAAATCAGATTCCATTACTGTTGAGAACAGTTATTGAATTAATACAGCATATGCAATGTGGCAGACTGAATACACCTGGTCAGTTTATAGAATATAAGGTTAATCTACTTAATTTTGAAGGATGTAAGAAACAATCTACTTGTAGATCAATGGCAGAGTAATATTGCTTGTGGCAGATATCTATTCTGAATACATGTCAGAAGACTCACATCAGAAGGGAAGAAAGTTGATTTTGACCCTTCCAATTAAGTAACTAAACAGAGTATTTTCCATGAGCATTAGGTAGATGGGCTAAATGTGGCATTTTATGGTTAAGTAGGATAGCATCAATGAAGAGGATATCCTACCTAGATTTCTATTTGTCTTTGAAAATATTCCAGTGAAAATTCAGAAACAATATTGAGTAAAGTTTATCTTGAAAAATAAGAAAGGAAGAGAGGGAACTAATAGCCTATAAAAATCTAACATTAAATGTTTATTGTGCTTTCTACTTTTTATATATTATTACTCTGCTACAATGTACAAATCAGTTGCAGGAAGAAAAGTCTTGTGGTCCTGGTTGAGCATCCCAGGACCATAGGATTCTTCATAGTTCCCCTGTGGAAACTGGTGACACTGCTATATTTTATTTATTTTATTTATTAAAACATTTTTATGCCGCCCCATTCTCCGAAGCCTCGGGGCGGCTTACAACAATAAATTAATATAAACATTAAAAATAAAAAAATACAATATAAAATAAGCCACCCTGGCCAGATAAAATCAGTTAATACTAACAGTTAAAATACCGCTTAAATAAAAAGGTTTTTTTTGCGTCATTATTTGCTTTTCGGCGCCAGGCGGACCTCTCTGGGGAGCGTGTTCCATAAGTTGGGCGCCACCGCAGAGAAAGCCCTCCTCCGAGTAGCCACCCTCCTAATTTCCTTCCCGGAGGGTTCCCGGAGAAGGGCCTCTCCCGCTGATCTCAAGGGGCGGCTGGGCATATATGGACGTAAGCGCTCCTTCAGGTAACCAGGACCCAAGCCGTTTAGGGCTTTATAGGTCATTACCAACACCTTGAATTGGGCCCGGACTTCAATGGGAAGCCAGTGAAGCTGACGGAGAACTGGAGTCATGTGACCATAACGCCCAGTCCCCGTCAACAGCCTGGCAGCTCTATTTTGAACCAACTGAAGTATCCGGACCGTCTTCAAGGGTAGCCCCACGTAGAGCGCGTTACAGAAGTCAAGACGGGAAGTCACCAGTGCATGTGTCACTGTCGCCAGGCAGTCGTTCTCTAGGTAGGGGCGCAGCTGATGAATCAGCCGAAGCTGGAGGAAAGCGCTCCTCGCCACTGCTGTTACCTGAGCTTCCAGTGAGAGCTCTGGGTCGAGGAGCACTCCCAAGCTGCGGACCTTGTCCCTAGGAGGGAGTGCAACCCCGTTCAGGGCAAGGGTCACTTCACCCTCTCCGAAGCCCGATCCGCCAACCAACAGGACCTCTGTCTTGTCTGGATTGAGCTATATGACACTCAGAAGGGAAATGCAGCATCCAATCCTCTCACAACTGCTATGGGAAGAACCATGCTGACTGCTTTGCAAAATCACAAATGCGATTCTGGACAACTTCAGAGAGGTCTGTAAGAGGGCATTCCAGTGGACAGGGAAAAATGGAGAAAGATAAGCCAGATTACAAAAAATTCTATGGCCTCTCCAGCAGCAACTGCCCTCATTCGTATACTTGCTTTAGACACATGGAACTTCCAGACATGCTTTGAAACAAAGATGGGAGGTGGTCGCAGGCGGATGCTTTCATCTGCCATTACAAGAGGGAAGAATGTGGGTGTCATTTGACCAGTCTTGCTGTACTGAAGAAATACGAAGCTATTACTTTGGTCAGAAGATAAAAAATGAGTCACTAGTTTAGTACCTCTGAACTCAATATGTGCGTGATATTAAAATAATTTTTGACTTTTTTAGTAAGAAATGTTCAAGTTTAAGACCCATTACATCTAGCAGTTTACAAATATAATATTTCTGCAGGAATTACAGCAATAATATGGCTTCAAATTGTGCAAATATTTATTGTTCATTTATTTACCTTTTAAAAGATACTACTTTCCACATCAGTATAGAAGTACCCATCAAAGATAGAGCTGCATGAGAAGGATGAAGAAGGATCAAGGAATTACTGGTATATTCACAATCCAAAATCCACTTTGGCCATCCCAGAGACAGCTATATTGGTGCCCATGTACAGAACCAGTTTTTACTGGTAAGACGTAACATGGCTTGAACTAAATCCAAAGCATTGGTTATACAAAAGTGTGTAATTTGGTGCACTGTCACAGCCATCTATGTTCTGAAGTCAAAATATCAAAATACTATGAAACATATATTATTTCTTAAGGAATCTGGAACTCTATCACATTTGAGGTTGAATAACTTGAAAATATTTTTCATGAATAAAGTAGCATTTTGTGAAAGAGCACTGAAGCCTAGATATCTGTACATGGATGTGAAGTAAATATCTTCCAACTTGTTAGAGTGATGTAAGGTATGCTATAACAGTGCATGAACTTGCCTCATTTGCATTTTTCTCTAAGATTTCCTAGAGGAAGCAAACCAGAATGTGTAAACAAGTGTAAGTGTGAACATTACTGAAATTCATTTTCTGTGCCATTCAAGAATTCCCCTGCACAAAGGGTGTCCCCATCTGGCAGTTAAAGTAGCTGTCTGAATTAGAGTGGCTGTATGCCTGGGCAGTGCAAGATGGTGAGAACAAGTATTTGCTTACTTCATGCAGCTATTTAACACAAATTTAGCTGTATATGTGATTTTCCCTATAATTTTCAGATTCAGAATTTAGTCATCAAGTCTCTCATTGTAGTGATGCCTAACTATTATACCAGTGCTACTGGAACACAATAAGCAGAAGTTTGAAAACAAAGTAAATCATTTACAAAGGAATGTGTAAACTGCTAGGATTACTTTTGATATGTTTTGCTAAACTTACATGGATACAAAACTGTCAAACATTTTCTTTTCTCTACCTGTAGAAATTCAGTAGAAGTCAAAATAAAGAACAGTATAAATAGTTTATTGAAACAGCTACAGTGATCAAAATCAATGTCTCTTAAGCAAATATTTGAATCTTGGGATCAATTTAAATAATTGCTCATCAAGTCAAGAGGATGATTGCACCAATAAATTACTGTAAAATGAAGAAGTCTGCCTTAACTGCAGTATATTGTTTGTTTAAGATCATACTGGAAAATGGAGTGTGCTACATTTGAATTATAACTAATAGAATTGCTGTCTTGGTAAGAATTCAGGACTGTCTACTTGTATTTGACATGCAACACCCTGTTATTTCATGTAAGTTATTGGATAATTTTAAGAACATTGATGATTTCCAGAAGTTAGAGAAAGGAGATACTGTTTTCTAAGATGCCATTACTGCTCAAGAGGAGGAATTTAATTGTGTAGTCTTCCACTTTTTCAAACCAAGGTTTAACTGAAACAAGCATTTGGGGTCCACTTTTTCCCCATATATTTGCATGGTGCAGTGGTGTTGTTGCAACCCAACAGTGATCCAGGAGCCTTCTTCTGTGGCATATGTGCTCTATCATATAAGGCCCAGGCAGCATGGTCAATGGTCAGGGATTATGGGTGCTACAGCTCAGACTACCTGGAGGATCAACAATGATCATTACATTTGATCAATACATTTGATGAACAATGTGGTAGAGCATGTGTGTGTGGCCTCTGGATTAACATTATATATTGCTAGGTAAAGGATTTAGATAGCAAGATAGAGTCTTTGGTTGGGAAAGAGCTTCCGCCAGTCAGATCTGATAGTATTTTTCCATGACATATGGCAAATTTTAATTTAATGAACAATCATAGAATATAAATTACTTTCAATGAAGTTGTGCTTTAAATTGGGTTGGAAGCAAAGCATTGTGGGCAAGGTGGCCATGGAGAATGCAAGTAATTTAAAATTATGCCTCACAAACCAATCAATTAATTTCTTTAAAATATATTTCTTTGATATTACTCCTAAACTTCCTTCTAAATAAATATGTGTAGAATTTCAGTCTTAGTTTAAAAATGTCTTTATATTTGCTAATTGACTAGAAATAAAGGTGTGAGCTATTCCTATGCCTCCAATAAAAGCCTGATCTACAAAAATCAGGAAAACAAACTCTTCAAAACATGGAGATCAGCGGTATCACCTGCTTTATCGGCTGTTTAAGGAACAGGAGTATTATGGCTCTGATAAACCTGTAATATAGAATATTTTTTTAAAAAAGCAGAACTGAATTAAATAAATAGAAAAAAGAAAAACCTGACAGAAGCTAGTATTAAGAAGTGATTCTTATGATCTATTGAGCAGTTGCATTTGAAGGTAACCAGCCATCCAATTCTATGCAGAAAGAACTCCAACTGGGTCCAATGAAAGCTACTTCCAAGTAAGGATTTCAAGGACAGTGGCTAGAAATCATAGAATTTTGATTATGTTTTGTTTTGTTTCTTTGAACATTCTTAAACCTTGTGGGTTCCAGATGTGCAGAAATATGATTACCATTAAACATTGTACATTAAAATACTAAAACAATATAATCATAATCTCTCAAGGAAGGCGGTAAATACAAAAGACTAGATGAATCATCTTAGGCAGTTGAACTTAAGAAGTTGCTATAGCTGTTGTGCTAGTGTTTCCATTGCTGCAGCTAAACGTATATCTTTATAATGTTAGGGTATTAGTGATATTTATTCCTATAGGGCCAGCATATAGTATAGGAATGGTCTGACACTTGCTAAGGACTCACACCCTAGCAAGGGTCTATTAACAAGAGTCCACTGGAGTTGCTTCTCCTTCTTCATAATTGCAGCCTGTCCATTCGGATTCCTCTTGCTTTGGCCCAAAGCATGGTGACGATGAGAAGGTGAAGCAGTTGATGCCATTGCCTGCTTGCTCACTGCCTCTCTGCCTGTCAGACAAACAAGTGATTGCAGTGAGGAGGAGTGAGAGTAGCAGTGGCTGGTGACAATGGTGGTGAGAAGGAAGAGTGACAGTAATAGGAGTTCGTTAAGGACACCTTGCCCACGGCCCTCAAAAACCTGGAGTTGGCATTATGCTCTGCAGTTGATTTTTAGTGGTAAGATATGTTAGGTATTGCTTATTGTTATTTTTATTAGTGGTGGTAGAAGTATATCCCACCTTTTCCAAAGATTTCAGAAGGAGGTTTTCATATAATAAGTACAGTACAAAGCAAGAACAAGCAAACAAAAAGGAGATTTAAAACTAAGAATGCCACAGCAAAACAATGCATCCAAGAAGAGCCTTTTCCCTTTTTTTTTTTTATCCAGTGTTTTGGTGACTATCATGTTTCAATAATAGTTGAATTAGAAATTCTGTGCATACAAAGTATTTTGATGATGATGATGATGATGATGATGATGATGCCACCAACATCATGCAATTTAGAATATTATGTAATCCGAATGAATGGATTTAATTTTTAACACACTGGTGTTCAAAAGAAGCTTCTTTTGACAATTGTAGAGAATACTGATGTTGCGGAATAATAGCATCCAAGTGAAAGTGTTAAGAATCATTGGTGAGGGTGTTCAAGGAAAGGCTGGACATGCACATGGTAGCTGTCATGAGCAGAGCTGGCTGGGGCCAGGGGTCAGACTACATGGCCCAGGAGGCTCCTTCTGATTCGTTCTGTTTCTATATTTCTATAATCAGTTGATTTGTAGTGACTCTTGACTTTTGAGTCTTTCATGGATTCAGGGAAGATTATGACTTCATAAAGTTCTGGCAGTCTTCTCTGATACAATATTGGTGTTGGTATTTACCTATATTGGTAAAAGAAAATCCATATATTAATTCAAAACTAAACTCATTTGATATCTTTGCCCAGTTAATAGTAACATTACTGGTTTTTCTTATTAGGGAATCAAAATGAGATGCTTTAGCTTCTGAGTGTTTCCAGAGTAATAGATAGTTTCAAAGAAGGCACCAAGTAAGCCTTTTGAGATAGAGATTAGGAGTGGGAACCATGACTGGATTGGATGGATTCCACTTTCCCTTCTATACAAAGAAGTGTTTTTAATTCTGTCATTAGAAACCCATAATATGGCCCATGTAATCTCAGTTTTATACAGATAACATTAAGTCTTATGAATTGTATTACTTACAACACATAACCTAGGTAAAAGCAAGAAGATATCTGAACAACAGAACTAAAACTTACAGTGACATTATTTTATCAGTATTGTCAATGCATTAGTAGTCCAAGTAGGCAGATTAATTTACTTAACGGTAAGCTAAGTGCATTCTTGGCTCGTAAAGGAGAATCATTTGCTCACTTAAGCCAGATACCCACTTTTGATGGCAAATATCATTGCCTGGATTTCCCTTTGACAGTTTGGCAACCCTGTACCCCTGTTATAGTATCCATTTATTTGTCTTGTTTTCAGCCAGATTAATCCATTCTGTTTTGACAAGCAGAGTGATGGGTAATTGATAACTGTGATAGACACAAACAGAAGAGTTGGATGCTGAATAATTCAGCACTTTTCAGTATCAATAAGAGAACAGGTTGAAGAATTTGTGTCTCTATTTACACTTAAACTAAACTAAGTCAGCCCAGACATTTATGCTGCCAGTCTATCAGAAAATCAAACAGTGTACATTTGGTTTCCACCCGACAAAATGTTTTATAAGCTTGTAACAATATGTGTGAAGCTGCCAGAATAATAAATAGGTACAGCAGCCCATGCATGCTAATGTTATGTTGTAAGCAGTTTTGTTGACAAGTGCTAATACTTCTTTCATACTATCATCAAAAGCAGCTAATACAACAGCCATTATTTGCTGGCTTTCCAAGCAAGACATGATGGATTGTGACCTTAATATGGGTTAGCCGAGTTTTGAAAGTTAAACAACTTGCAATAAATCATAGAATTATTACAATGCAGTTTAATTGGTTAAGGACTGTTTATTTCCTAAACAGGGTGAAAAATTTCTGTTTCGGCACTTCTAATTTGCAAAGTGCATTTTCATTATGAATGGCAGTTTAATATTCTGCTCTTTTGTCATGCAAAATATGCAACACACAGGCAATCTATTAATTGGACAAAAATGCATTGCAAGCGTAAATTATCCTTTATATCATCACTTGTGAGCTTTTACATCTATTAAATGTGCTAAATGGAACATACTTAGTGTATACAACTTGCAAACTAGTCCTGAAACTTAATTCAACCTCAAGATTATTATGACCTTTATTTTTGGCAAAGTAAAGTAATTAAGTAATTGTAAACACAGAGGGCAATTACCTTTTCCTAAAGGCCTAAGTGGATATATTCTATTGACTTGGACCTCAAATCCCAATAAATCCACAGATTTTTTTTCCAGTGTGGAACATTGGATCATGGCTGCTATAACTAGCCATTTAATTATAAATTTCAATATATGGGCCTGGAAAGGCCTTTTGTAAGTTTACAAAATAAAAGTAAAACCTAATTCACTCTCAGCAAGGTGAAATGTAGCACCATACCCTTCATTTCCTGCTTATAAACGGCTGTATCAAATGGAGCCTCCTCTACTGATGGATCTTTGATCCAGTAGAAATCATGAATTTTTCATTTTTTCTGTGGTCTCTCATGCTGCCTTCCATACTGAAGATCTTAGCAGATCACAGTGCTATAGAGAAGAGGGAATCAACAAACTTATGCCACCCCTTCCACTCATGGAAGATTCTACTGAGTAAAAGAACCTTCTATCAGTGAGGGCACACAATCATGTATACATTTTATTTCACAGCCTTAATTAATAGTGAAGCACATGCAGTTATCAAAAACTTGAAGACAGATGCCTGAGCTACCTAGCAATTCCTTTTCAAAAACCAGGTCTACTTCTAGCCTCCTATAGCCTCCAATTTGAGGTTAATACTATCAACTCTATTTTGGCAATATGGAATGTGGGGGCGTGAATCTAGCTACCTTTTG
Source organism: Varanus komodoensis (assembly GCF_004798865.1). Lineage (NCBI taxonomy): Eukaryota > Metazoa > Chordata > Lepidosauria > Squamata > Varanidae > Varanus > Varanus komodoensis. The sequence goes on along the minus strand of NW_025336087.1, from coordinate 21,782,384 downwards.
TGAGAGGAAGAATCTCCTTTGTGAAGAAGGGCTCTGCTTACAAAATGTTCCTCAAAGTGATTTTTTGGGATTCTCCTGCCTGACACTATAGCTTTTCTTATTCAGCACAGTCTCTGGACCCTTTGTATAGCATTTTCATGGGGCTGGATAGGGCTTCTGTGGAAAGCAGGGTGCAAGGAAGTCAATTTCTGCCAATACAGTTGATCCAGCTTAAATCTGGATTCAACCCTGGAAGTATAGATCCTCCAAAGAACTATACTAGTAACACATCCACGCCATGTTGGTGAAACACTAAGAGAGCTGTTCTAGGCTTGTAAGGCAATATAATGAAAATAAAAGTACAATAAGCACTTTTGTTAAATAACCGTTTTAAAATATTTATCAAAGATGACATTGTTTTCAGTTCATTTTCAGTCATTTTGTTAGAAGGAAAACAATTTTATGAAATATGCTGCTGTATAAAAATAGATATATGTTATGTATTAGTAAACAGTGTATCTAGAACAACTAGAATAAGTATGTACACAAGTACATTAATTACATAACATTGGAGATTTGCCAATTTGATAGAGGTGAGCACCTGATGACAAATGATTATATACATATATTGTTAAATACTAACCATCCTGCAGCAATTCACATCAAATGAGCCTAAAGCAACATTATTGTATTGCAGCCAACTTCCTTTATTGGACAAGTTTGCCAGAATTCATTTGTATACTATATATTGTTGGGCTTATTTATTAGTAAATATACTAATACATAACCATTATACTATACTTCTATTTGGAAGGAGTTCCCAACTACAAGAGGTAGACAATAAGACAAGATAGCAGTCCTGGATCTGGAGGACTGCAGACCAAGATAGCAGTTGGATATGGAACAGGTGTGTGTGTGCACACGCACGTGCATCTGTATGCGGTAAATTCCAACCAAAAAAGACCTATAAAAAGAAAAGGAGAAAAATACTGTGTTTTTATATAAGTAGTTTTGGAGGATGTACAGATGACCTAAGATGCAAGGGGAAATTTGAGCTGCCAGAAGTGTCTGTTCCATTAGGGTAAATATGCTACTATTGCATAAGAACTCATAACCTAACTATATCACAGATACCACTAACAAATCAAGCCCATATATATTGCCTCAGTGGTGTCTAGAAACTGTTAACTCTTGAGTCCTAATCCTACATTCCAACTGCTAACCATGCTATTTCAAATGACTGCCCATAGGAATTGCTTAGCAGTCAATTGAAAATCAAACTTATAAAACTTATAAAAATCTCCCCTATGTGCCAGCCCACCCTTGAGATCGGAGGCAGAGGGGCTTCTTCAGGAGCCCTCTTTGAAGGAAATTAGGAGGATAGCTACTCGGAGAAGTGCCTTTTCAGTGGTGGTGCCCCGACTGTGGAACATGCTCTCCAGGGAGGTTCACCTGGCACTGTCGCTTTATTCTTTTCAGAGTCAGGCAAAGACCTTTTTATTTTCTTGATATTTTAACAGTTAATTGGTTATATCCTTGTCTTTATCGTTATTTATCAGATGCAGTGTGTTGTTGTTGTTATGATTTGCTTTGTTCTTTGTTTTTTTGTAAGCTGTCCAGAGACCTTTAGTAATGGTACAGCATATAAAAACTTTAAATAAATTAAAGTCCTTGGCATTAATTAGCACATAAGTTTTTTAAGGTAAAATTGAATACCAATGTAAAATGTGGTATGATTGGTTCATATCTTATTGTAATAATTAAACTTTCCTTTGTTGCAGCCATGTCACCCTGCACACCAGATGCTTATATGCCTCTGGATGCAAAGTTCATAAGCATATGAATACTTATAAGCATAACATTCAATATGTGGTGGCAATGATCTCCACTGTCACTATGCCTCACACCCTGCATATAATTTAGACAGTTATTTTGGCCATCTGGATTTACTCTCAGGGAGGGGGAGGAAAGGAGGCTGGGGTGCCAATTGCATTTAGCAAAAGTCCATGATCCCAACCTCTTCTTCCTCCCCATTATGCACACTTTTCACTCCCTCTGAGGCTCAATTGTGACCTTTTGTAGGGGACAGCCAGTCCAATTCTTTCCATGCTGGCTTTGAGGGGCTAGGGTATGGGTCTGGCCTTTAGATTCTAAAAAAGCCTATTGTCTCTCAGATGATGTTGGGAGGCCATAGTATTGCACATACAACAACATTCTCAGGTATGAACTAAGATATACACATGCACACACTCATTAAAAGCATTGAAACAATTAAGAACTGAAAATCAGAGACGTTCCTGTGCTAAAATAAATGTTTGTTAGTGCTATCTGCAGCATTCTATGAATTGGTAAGCATACTTTTAATTTGATTCATCAATTAAATGTAAGGAAATGGGCTCAAGCTTATAGAAATACTGAAGTTAACTGAAGGGATTATTATTTATATAAATTGTAGAGTGATTTCTGCAGGATTTCTTCACTTTGGTTCTTTAAAGTTTAGAATACTAATCTTTAAAATTTAGTCTCTTTAATTAGATATGGTAATTACATTCTTTAACATATGACAAGACTACATTTTAATTCTTTTTCTTTTTAAATTTTGAATTCTGCATTTTGACAGCTCAACCTTTAAGATTAATGCTTTAAAGGAACCCCTATATGGCTTGCCTGATAGTGATCTAATTTTGTGCAGGAATGCCTGGGATGTTATGTTGAACTGATTCACCACCCAGGTGGCTACATTTGGACTAAATGAGCTGTGAAGGGTTTCATCTCTGCCCATCACAGCCTTTCTTCATGGAGCCCACAGTAAGCAGCCACAGCTCCAATGCGATTTGTCACAACCCATCAATAGAAAATAAATTATTGCCATTCTAACTTGTCAATGGGCTTGTCTCTACTTCAGCTAGCTTAATGATTGGAAGCTCAAAGGGAACATTTCCAGCCTTTGTGGAGCATGATTATGACTGAGCACACTTCTCCCCCATGCATCTTGGGCAGCAAAAAGAGGTAGAGGAAGTAAATTAATTGGATGTTTGTGTCAATGATTCAATTATTGCATGTGAGTACCATAACATCTTATGGGAAGTCAAGAAAAATGGCTCAATTCAGATGTTTATTAGCATACTGGAACAATATTAATTTGTGCTTCATTCAAGGTCACAGGATTTATAGTTTCAAAAGAAAACTATGTGAAATATAAAAATACATCTCACTCGCTGGGGAGCTCTTGGCAGGATAAGAGCTTTCAGGAAGGAGATAAAGAGATGTGCTTGTTGTTTTTAAACTATCACCCATGATCCAGAGAGATGCATGAAAGATCCTGTGGTGCACTGAAAGTTCCTGTCACTTTAGCTGCTGTAAACCAAATCTAGAAACTTCTCCTGTCACAAACATAGATGTTGACACATGATCTGTTAAAAGGAAAGGTTATGTGCATGTACCTCACTTCACTGAATAACTTGCTTTACTCATTGCTCTGCAAAGCTCCATATACAAGGATGGTACTACACGTGAGCATACAATTATTTTACATTAGAGGAGTCACATACCCTCTACCAGGCAGGTCAAGATAAACTGGTTCTTACTACAAGCTCACTCCCCCAAGCCAGCCTTTTCAGCAAGACAAAGAACTTGTTGGCCCTGAGTGACTAGTCTTGCCAAAACAACCACCACCAAGGAACAATACATAACAGCAGCTCTGATGATATGTGGTGGCAAGCAAGCCCCAGCAGCCTGTTAGTTCAGACCGGCCTTTATTCTTGTATTTTTTTTGGCCTTTGCCATATACCCCTCCTTTCCTCAACTCTGTTTTTTCATCACCCATTGATTTATTTCATTTCTGTAATTGATAGTGCCTGTTGCCAATATTCACTTCCTTTATCTACCCTGATTCTTACTCAGCATTTGCATATCTCTCCACCTCCTCACCTTTCTGCAAATAGCATATAGTCATTATTGGCACTGAAACATTTTTTCCCACAGGTTTTCCTTCATTTTATTAGCTCTTTCCTGACTTGCTCTCCTGTTGCCTCTGCCCTTCTGTTCCACGTTCTTTAGTAATATTATGGATGAACTCTTACGCTGGATTGTGACCTATAATTGTAATTAATAGATCTAACATTACTATAACATTCAGCCATTTCATGCTGATCCTTAAAATATGGTTTTAAATGATGCACGTAAAAAGAGAAAAGAGCCATTTGCCATTATTATTTAATATCTATCAATGGTTTAAAAGAGACAAATTATTGCACTGCATATGCAAGATGTGTCAGTGCTTTCATCTTTGGTCATACTTCCATTAAAGGGAAATCTCCTGTCTTTGAGATAATTGTGCTTTATTTATGATACTGTGGAAACGCTAGAAAAGTCCAGTTTTTAAGGGGTTCAGTAACTGAATCTTTACATGTGTATTTAGGGTTTACGCTTTGCTCAATATCTTTATTGATTTTCTAGTTTTAAGTTAAGCAACATACACAGGTAGATATTTAAATATAGTTCACCCTAATTATAGTTTCAGTGTTATCACTTTTTCAGATGTTTCAGCTATATTGAATTAAACTAAAGGTCTAAATTTACTGTGTTTGGCATTCCAAGAACTTATTTATGTTTTGTATTGTTTGGTCCTCTGAGGAGAAATGACAGTATGAATATCTTATATAAAAACCAAGATCATTGCTCTTTTTCACTGCCTATCAAGCTGTTTGTGCTTAACCAAGCATTTATTTATCAGTTCTTAATGGTAAGGTCTTACAAGGTTACTACACCTGAGAGAAAAATATGTAAGACAGGCCGTTTAATTAATCACAAGGCGGGTTTGAGAAGGTCTAGATATTTCTATGTATAATTTTGGTATGTTTATTACAAGTCTGGATCAGTAAAACTGCAGTTAAAACATTGTCCCTTTCAAGTTACTGTGCTTCAGCTTTTGGAAGGTTGTATTTGCCATCCTGTACCTGAACAAAACTCTAAAACAATATTTGTATGTATATGCATATTCTCACAATCAAGTAGGTGGCTGACAGAGCAAAACATAATGATTAACATAGAAATCTGTCTTATTCCAAATCAGACTATTTGCCCATCCAGTCCAATAATGTCTACTCTGTGACAAGGTTCCAGAAGAAGTTTTTCATATCCCCTGCTGCTTCATCCTCTTATCTACAGATGCCATGGGTTGAACCTTTTACCTTGAGCAAACAAGTCAGTTTTCACAATCACTGCAGCCTATCATAGTTTATTTAAGTCACAATGGGTAGTAGTATGTGTCAGTGTCTTTTGTCTGTAGGGTTATTTGAGGGTTGTTTAACCATGGCATCTCCCTGGAGATGTTTTTTTTAAATTCAGAATGTCTGCCTGCATATATCATAAACTGACATAGCTTAAATAAACATGGCGATTTAGTTAATGATCATACCAACCTGGACAAAATATGTGCTGCATTTCTGAGTAACAGTCTCTCGCATCTGAATACATGCTTTAGTTGCCTAGGACTGGCATCTCACCATATAAATGTAGGCTACTGTCTGCAGGCATATTAGGTCTCTTGTATATTAATACATGCATTTATTTATGTAAAATTTTATACCCCACATTTCTTCTGAACTAAACTTAAAGCAGTATACTTCACTCTGAGAAGGGGTTGGTTCCCACACCCACCCTTGAACCTGGATCCAGATTTCTCCACCAATAATATACCAGTGTCTTGTTCTTGGGCAAGGTGCTCGAGGCGGTGGTGGCCAGTGTACTCCAAGCACTCTTGGAGGAAACTGACCATCTGGATCCTTTTCAGTCTGGTTTCAGGCCAGAAACTGGGACAGAAACTGCCTTGGTTGCCCTGTGGGATGACCCTTGCCAGGAAAAAGACAGGGGCTGTGCATCCCTGTTGGTTCTTCTGGACCTCTGAGTGGCTTTCGATACCATTGACCATAGTATCCTTCTAGATACTATGGCTGAGTTGGGGATTCGAGGTACTGCTTTGCGGTGGTTCTGCTCCTACCTGGCTGACCAATTCCAGAAGGTGGTGCTGAGGGATTATGTCTCTGTGCCATGGCAATTATCCATGGAGTTCTGCAGGGTTCCATTTTATCCCCCATGCTGTTCAACATCTACATGAAACTACTGGGAGAGGTCATCTGGAGGTTTGGGCTGAGGTGTCACCAATATGCTGATGACACCCAGCTCTACCTGTCTTTTTCATCTAATCCAGATAAGGCAGTGATGGTTCTGAATCAGTGCCTGGAGGGTGTGATAGTCTGTATATGGGTCAATAAATTGAGACTTAATCCAGGTAAAATGGATGCTCTGTTGATGGGCAGTTCAGCTTTCCTCTTGAGTAATATTTGTCCTATTCTGGATGGGGTTGCACTCCCCTTAAGGGACAGAGTGCATAGTCTGGGAAAGTTCCTTGACCCAGATTTATCTCTGGAATCCCCAGTGACTGCTGTCGTGAGGAGCTTTGACTGGTCTGTCAACTATGTCCTTACCTGGATGGGCAAAGTCTAGCAACAGTAATCCACACTGATAACCTTCTGATGAACAATACCACTCTCCGTGGGGCTACCCTTGAAGAAGGTTCAGATACTTCAGTTGGTACAGAATAGAGCTGCAAGACTGCTCACCAAGACTAGCAGACATGATCACATAACACAAGCCCTATATCATCTTCATTGGCTACCATTTGGACCCAATTTAAGATGTTAACTTTGAGATATAAAGTCCTAAACAGTTTAGGGCTTGGATATTTGAAGGAACATCTCGTTCCATGTTCACCTGCCCACCCCAAGATCTTCCAGTGAGAACCTTGTTTGGGAGCCCTCTTTGGATGTGGTTAAAAGAGTGGCTACCCAGAGAAGGGCCTTTTCTGTGGTAGCATCCAGGCTTTGGAACCTGCTCCCCAGAGATGTGGTCTGATGCTGATGCTTTATTCTTTTCGGTGTCAGCCCAAAACCTTTTTATTCATTGTGTATTTTAAGGGCTGATTGTTTTATCCTATAACTGGAATTATTTTATTGTATATGTTTTATATTCTGTTTTAATGTGCTGTTACGCTTCCGGTTTGTGAGCCATCTTGAGATGTCATGAATGGAGCTGGCTGGAGACAGGTGTTAGACTAGATGGCCAGGGAGACCCCTTCTAACTTGCTCTATTTTTCTATGAGATCAATTTTGGATAAAGACATGATATAAATGTTTTAAATAAATAGACAATAAAGTTTTAAAAATATCTAAAGCACAGTAAAAACAGTTCAAATTACTACAGTCTGTTTCATACAATAAAACTGAGAACAGAAGAAAAGAAATCAGTATGAAAATAAGAGAAGAACAGAGGAAAAACAAGATGCTTCTTCAAGAAAATCTAGGGAATCAAAAGAGAGATTCAAACCTAGCTTAGAAATACTGAAAGACTAATGGGGGAACATATGATCTGATTATAAAACAAAGAGAAGGTAGAAAGAATATATGGCAGAATAGATAAAAATGACCAATTCCTTTGAACTGAAACCCTATGAGTTACAGCCTGCAAGGCTAGTGGAAGCTACTCTGAAAGCACTTGGAAATAATAAAGTACCTAGAATAGATAGGATACCAACAGAACTATTCCAAGCAGCAGAGACTTAATCAGTCCAAATCCTAACAAGAATATGCTAACAAATCTGGAAAACAAAACAAAGGCTCACAGACTTGAACATTCAATATACAGTCTCCAAGCAAAGAGATACAAAGGAGTGCAACAATTATAAGACCATTTCACTAATTTCCCATGAAAGCAAAATGATGCTCAAGGTTTTACAACAAAAATTTCACCCTATCTGGAATGTGAAATGTCTGATGTTCAAGCTAGATTCCAAGAAAGCTAGTGGCACTTGATATCATATTGAGAATATACGTTGGATTCTAGAGTGCACCAAAGAATTTCAGAAGAAAATCAGGGTATGCTTTATAGACTATAGCAAAGCCTTTTACCATAGCCTTTCATGAGAAGCTATGGATGGCCCTGAAAGAAACTGGTGTTTCCCAGCACTTTTGTATGAACACATGACCTGTATTGTGGTCAAGAAGCTATTGTTTGGATGGAATATGGAAAAATGGTTTCCTATAGGGAAAGGCATCAGACAAAGGTGTTTTAATTTTCTATCTGTTCAATTTGTATGCAGAACATATCATAAGCTCAGAGACAGTGGGAATGAAAACTGGTGGAAGATAAATCAGAAATTAAAAATATGCAGAAATACCTTATTTCTGGGAGAAAGCCACAATGAATTGAAACAATTCCTGATGAAAGTGAAAGAAGAAAGTGCAAAAGCATGACTTCAGCTGACCATTAAAAAAACTAAAAATCATAACCACTGAAGAGTTTCACAACTCCAGTGTCAACAATGTAGAAATCAAAATTGTGAAGAATTCTGCAATCCTTAGCTCAGGCATCAATTGAGTGGGTGACTTCAACAAAGACATTCAAAGAAGGCTGGGACTCAGAAGGACAGCAATAAAGGAACTAGAAAATATCATCTAGTGTAAGAACATTTCATTGGGGATCAAGGCCAAAATCTACAGTATTGTATTCCCCATCATTGTGTATGGCTGTGAAAGCTGGACAGTGAAGAAAGCTGACAGGAAGAAAATAGAAATGTTTTAAATTTAGTACTGGAAGAGATTTTTATGAGTACCCTGAGCCAACAGAAATACGAACAAGTGGTGCCTAAATTAAATCAAGCCAGAACTTTCCCTAGAAGCAAAATTGGCAAAACTGATGTGCCCACTGTCCTACTTTGGGCACATTAGGAAAAGGAAAGAAGTGTCACTGAAGAAGACAATGATGTCAGGGAAAGGCAAAGGCAGAAGAAGAAAAGGAAGACAACTATGAGCTGGATTGATGCCATTAAGGAAGCCACAGCCTAGAGTTTACAAGAGCTGAGCAGGGCTCTCAAGGGCAGGACATTTTGGTGGTCATCCATTCATAAGTTGGAGATAGCTTGATGGGATGTAACAACTACTGCTACTACAAAGAAAGAACTTTAACCCATATCAAAGCCTAGGCAAAATTCTAAAAAAGTCTTTGCAGCTTATCTGAAGCCTAAAAGAAAGGGGACTGATCTAGGGAAGTAGTAGTTCTACAACCTGGGTCCCACAATAGAAAAGGCCGTGTCTTTAATCACAACTAGCTAGTTGTGCTTCTGGGAGTGGGTGTGACACATAGGCTCTCCAATGTTGAATGAAGTGGTTAGACTAAATTGTCAGGGAGTAGACAAGCCTTAAATTTCAACCCATTCCAGGTTTACTAAGTTGGAACCAGCAGTTTGAAATGTACTTGGAAACCAGTGCAGGTGAAACAGTGATCAAATTATTCCCCTCATTAGTAATTTATAATGTATACTCTCATTAATTCCTCTTCCTGTGATAAAGAAGCTCAGGATGAATGCCTTTGTCTCTTCCACAGCACCATCTGGACTGTTGCTGCCTAGATTTCCTGGGTTACCTTTCTTTCCCCCATTTATCACAATGAGTTTAGATTTCAGCAGTTGGTTTATGAACTAAATGAGATGCACTAGAACCTCTACCTCATTCTGACGTCTTCTGTATATATACCATTCTTGCATCAGTAGCATCCAGCTGCCATTGCTAACCTTGTGTCATATTCTGATTCCACAAATGATCATCTACACACTCTGTAAATCAACAACAAAGCCTCTTCATGCATTAGTCAGTTTTACATAACAATCAAGACTAAATACTGGATATTACTGGGAACAGTAGGTGAGGGGGATAGAAGATACAGGCAAGATGGTTAAGTTTAGCACTGCATTAGTGCTGGTGCAGCCAAAAGGTTTTAGATGTTTTGCCTTGTGTCTTAGCATTTCATTCCACTGTGGTATGGACTATATACAAAAGCAGTATATAAAATGACTCTGCCTGTGCATAAGCAGAGAAATGCAGGTAGCAGGTGGGTCTCCATAAAGGTATGAAATTTTTTGACAGAAGAAAACATAAGTAGCGTGTTGTCAGGAGGAAGAGCATAAAGTGCGATGTGGAAGTACTGGGATGTTGAAACATGAAAGCATTTAGAAGTGAGTTTATGAATTTCTCCTATTGGAGTCAGTTGGTATATATATTGGACAATAATAATGGGGAAGTTTTGTGAGTGATTAGAAAGATTGTATTTTCAATTTTTAAGCATTTGTCAAATTTTCTAGAAACATAATTTGAAGGTTTAGAGAAAATTCATTTAAATATGTATTTAATTAAAATATATCAACAGTTCTTAAGCCTTTTGATGCACAGGCTGTGTAATTATGGTCTTTAAAATGATTAGATAAATGCTTCCTTTATAATTTCCCTTTCCTACAACTGTGTTTTCATGCAAGTTGTTTTTATCTTGGAGGCATATTTCATTTTGTGTCAGTTTACCCTCCCCCATCCAGAAAATGCTTTATCTGTGAAATATGTTAATATATGCATGCCACTTTCACTATTGGATAAAGCTGTAATAGTACAGCTAAAATCAACCACAGAAAGGGAGATTAGTTTGTTTTTGTTACCCATGTGACTAAATTGTTCATTTGTTGCCCAAAAGTAAATTACAGACTAGCAAAAATGACTGAAACTGTGGGCTGGATCTTTTGTGTGAGGAAATTACCTGAAAAATTACTGGATTAAGTACAGTAAGCACAGTGTTGTAAGAAGTCTGCTTCACTGCCATAACATAAAGGCAGAACTCCCAGCAAATTCGACAAAATAAGGAGGTTACAGAAGAAGCAATTAAAAGAGAAAAACTCCCCCACACCCACCCTTCCAAAGCACCACCATTGACTGCTTGTTCCTCAGCACACATGAAATCTAATAAGTGCAATGGCTGGATTCTCAAACTTACAGAAGAGTATCAAGTACAACCTACTTAAACTGACTACTTTGTCCATCTAACTTTTACCTACTTTTTTGCCTGCAATTGTGCTGAGGGGAGATTAATCCTAATTAAAACAAGCAACACATAGCAGAAAATTCTGTCAAATGCCATAAAGTTAGAAGAAAAGACAAATGCAAAAATAATTAATTGCTGGCTTTCTTGGCCAATGGCGGTCCATTCTAGGAAATATTACAAAATTAAATAATTTCAAAGGAGCGATGGTATGCTATTCTTGCTCTTCTCAAATTCTTCTGGAGTCTTAGCTCTGTGAACCAGGCTGCCTGCTTGCTTTTCATTACTTACTAGTAAGGGAGATCCATGTTCAAGTTCCTTATATTTCTTTAATAATACATTTGTTTTTATTTACTAACAATACAATAGCAAATTTTAATTTATTGATGATCCTAATGCCCTAGTCTAATATATTGTCTCATGCACATGTATTGTATAAGCAAATCTGCATATGTCAAGATGGATATAGGAACAAATGGTCCTTTTCCAGAGCATATTTATATTCTGTATTTCAATGCAATGGGAAATAGTTACTCTAGAGTAGGGAAAGCTAGCTCAAACAGCATTCAAATCCATGAGTACAAAGTTTATTTTTAACACACACATACATATTTACAAAAAAAGGGAAAATTGTTTGGTTAGTATACCAATTTCCTTGCAAATAGACCAATACTCTACTACTGGGTGGGGTTAGAGATGAGGAAGAACAGAGGTGGGAGAAGTTAACATTTGTCAAAAAAGGAGAGGAAAGAAATGCCAGAGTAAAGCTTGGGTATTGGTGTAAATGACATGCTGCAGGGAGCAGAAACTGACAGACTTAAAAAAGGAAAGGAATAAGAGCTGAAATTACCCTTTTCTGGGGTAAGGGGAGCACAAAAGACTCCACACAACAGCCAAAGGATGATATAACCTGTAGTGGTTCTGGCATGGCTGGTCCTCCCAGTGATGAAGAGATTCAACAGAGCTTTGCAGGAAAACAGAGCTACCACAGTTTGATTCAAAGATAGAATTACAATAGAGAGCCTTGAGAATGGGCCTTCTCTTTATTCCTGCCTGTACCAAAGAAAGAGATATATAGAGAGGTAGGGAAACTTGGAGGCCTTACAGGAGGAGAGGAACTTGCCAAAACTTTGTTTGGCACTTAATCCTTACATTGCTTTAAAGATGCCAGGCATCTGGTGGACTTCCTTTTAATGCTGGCTTGATAAAGCTCTCACATCTTCCCTATATACTTTTATTCAGATTTATCTTTTTATACTTAGATTTTGAGGTATCATCTTAATATGGTTACAGTGCTTAATTTAATACAGTTGTAGCTAGGCTGTAGCCTAGTTTGAACATTTTCTTTCCTGAAGTTCAGTCCATATGAACTGGAAATTTTCATTTAATCTCCTGTCTGATCATACAGTGGAGACATACCTACATGCATACATACATTCCATTTTATTCTCTCTGTACCAAATGTTTTGCATGCTTTGGGAGGTTCTTCAGAAAGGCATTCCAAAAGGACCTTGCTGCCCCAACTGCCTGTCATCACAGGTGCCCCCAACATTGAGTGGTCAGAGCTCTGGCATTGGAGATAGGAAGAAAGAGGAGGGGTCACCACACTGCATCTGTGAAATTAAAGTGGGACTTGCATTGGGATTGGTTTGGTGTTGGTTCAGGTGTTGGTTCACTTGTTGAGGCCTGAGGATGTTGACAAGGTGCTTGGCCAGGTTCAGCCTACCACCTGTATGTTTGACCCTTGCCTATGATGGCTCATCATTCACAGTAAAGGGATTTGTACAGTCCAGGAGGCTGTAAATGCCTCTCTGAAAGAGGGAGTGGCTTAAAAGAGGCTGTAATCAAACCACTCCTGAAAAAAGCTAAACTGGACCCAGAGCATGTTAACAACTATAGGCTAGTGGCCAATATTCCCTTGGGCAAGGTGTCTGAGTGGGTGGTAGCTGAGTAGCTCCAGGATCTCTTGGATGAAAGTGATCATCTTGATCCCTTTCAATTGAAAGTCAGGCCTGGTTTCAGAATGGAGACTGTCTTGGTCACCCTGTGAGATAACCTTTGCCAGGAGAACGATAGGTAGCGCATGGCTCTGTTGGTTTTCGTGGACCCCTCAGCAGCTTTTGATACAATTGGCCATGGTATCTTTCTGATAGGCTGGCTGGGTTCCAAGTTGGAGGTACTGCTTTGTGGTGTTTCCACTCCTACCTGACCAGCTGATTCCAGAAGGTGGTGTTGGGAGTTTACTGCTCTGTGCCATGGCAGTTATACTATGGTTTACCATAGGTCTTTATTTTATCCCCCATTCTATTTAACATCTACATAAAACTGCTGGGGGATGTTATCTGGAGTGGTGGGCTATGTCACCAATATGCTGATGACACTTAGCTCTACCTCTCTTTTTCATCCAATCCAGGTGAGGCAGTGGCCACTCTGAGTCAGTGTCCAAGCTTGGTAATAGATTGGGTGAGGGCCAATAAACTGAGACTTTATCCATATAAGACAGATGTGCTTTTGATGGTCATCTGTCTAGTTGGGTGACATTAAACCTACCCTGGATGGAGCTGCACTCCTCCCAAAGGAAAGGGTTTGTAGTTTGGGGGTGCTCTTGGACCCTAAACTATCATTAGTCACAGGTTGACTCAGTGGCCTGGAGCACCTTCTATCAGTTCAGGGTGATTTATCAACTATTTATTTATTTATTATTTATTTATTTAGAAAATTTCTAGGCCGCCCCATTCGCCGAAGCCTCGGGGCGGCTTACAAATAAATAAATTAAAATACATAAATAGCAATATAAAATACACATAACTGTATAAAATAACTACAACCCTTCCTGGACAGGCAGAGCCTTGCAACAGTGACCAATGCTCTGGTAACCTCTTGCTTGGATTATTGTAACACACTCTACATGGGGCTGCCTTTGAAGACAGTCTGGAAATTTCAGCTGGTTCAGAGCACAGCAGTGAGGCTGCTGATGGGGGCTGGCTGATACAAACACATTATGCCAGTTCTCTTCCAATACCAGTGGTTACCAATTGAAGTCCAGACCCAATTAAAAGTGCTTGCACTAATATTTAAAGACCTAAATGTCATGGGTCCAGGTTATCTAAAGGTTATCCACATATGTCAACCCAGACTGAGGTTGTTGTCTGAGTTCCTTCTCAGAAAGCCATATTTGAGGAAAGGGAGGTGGTTATGAGGAGGAATGGCCTTTTTGGTGATGGCACCCCAATTATGAAATCAATTCTCCAAGAAGGTGCACCTAACACCCATTCTTTATTCCTTCCAGTGCCAGGTAAAAACTTTTTTATTCACCCAACATTTTAACAGTAATTTTAATTATCTTAAAAGATATTTTCTCTATATTGCATGTTACTGTGTTTTACTGCTCCGGGATTGCTACTGTGGATTTATTGTGACCCTATTGTTGCTATTTTAGCATTGCTTTTATATTGATGTATTATTTATCTTTGATATTAATGTATTGTTTTTTATTTGTTAATTTTGATTATGTAAACCACCCAGAGATTCAATTTGGCAAATGGATGGTATGGAAAGAACAGAACAGAACATAAGCTTGACCTGTATACTACAGCTCCAAGCTGGTCATGTAATTATGGAATAGGCCCATGGTGGTGGAGGTGGTGGTGGTTTTATTTTCATTTCTATGCCACCTCATAGAAAGGTTTGGTGCTGTAATCTGCCCCTGTGCACCCACAGATAGGACTATACAGAGCACCTCTCAGAGAACAATATGGGTAGAGATTGGGTTTTCTTAACTCATTCTATGAACTCTAGTGGATGTCTTTTTGTCTTTGGAGGCCATCTTTATACGTCCCATTTTACAAGATAGTATTTATTTGTATTGGAAGCCGCCCCAAGGCTTTTGCGAATGGGGCGGCATAGAAGTGTTCCAAATAAAGTGTTCCAAATAAATAAATAAATAAATAAAAAGATGCTTATATTTTATAAGCATCATACAGAATATGATCTAGACAAAGTTTAAGTCTCAAAAATATCAGTAAGAGAATTAAACACATGCTTAAATCTTTCTTATTGAAACTAATATACTTTAAAAATCTTAATTTTCACTTGTACCTGCCTGTAGTTGTCAAAATTAACTATAACAACTGGGATTGAAATAAAGTTTTCTGTGCTAAATTGTCATAGCAGTAGCACAACATGATGGTTATGCTAGTCATAAACAAAATACTCAATAATGGCACCAGAACTTGGTCCAAACATTTCTAGTACTAATTTGGAAGGCAGATTTGATTTAATTTAATTTAATCTTTGGAAATTCTAATTTGCTCCTAAATAAAGTCGGTGCCAGTTATAGGTTTAAAAGACTTATCTGAAAGCAACATTTTTGTTAATTTGAAATAACACAGGTTGAAAGATGGCTGTTCAATTGATGGAGCCAGGACTTTAAAATAAATTCATTCATATTGCTTGAAGTGGTACATTATCAAATTTTTGTCAGCTGCTACTGCCAAAATAAGGCTTATGCATTTTGGATATGCTAATAAAGGCATGCTCCATTGTGGGCATCTCTGGAGTTATAAATGTTGAATCCTCTATGATATCTGGACACAGAGGCTTTTTAAAATTCCTTTTGCAACATTAATGATTATTTGTTGCCCTGATTCTTACTATTTATGCTGCTGGAGTCTTTTCAATATAATTATGCAATCATTTCTAAGAAACAAGCAGATTACACTTCTAAAGCTTCATGTATTTCATTTTTCAGTATATATTGACAAAAAGTGGCCTCAGAATATATAAATCCCAACATTTTTGGAAAAAAGCAGAGGTCTAAACTTAATCTTGGGGCCCAAAATCAGCATAAGAGCTGCAATACAGTAGAGCACACTGAAAGGTAATTGGCCCTAATCCAGTTATAGTCACAGGCAGCAAGTCATGCATAACAATTGGTGGCCCTGAATGCAGATGCACATCCCTGTTGACATCAAAAGATGCATCCAGCCAGTTTAATCTGCATATGGAACTCTCTTGCTGGATGAGTGACTACCTTTAAGAGAATAAACAGATTTTCATAAAAAAAGTGTATTTAGAATCAACTAGCAGTACATTTTAGTACATAGATTTTTATGTTACTCAGCCAAAATTAAGCATTTTAAATGGTTTCTTATAGTTGCATTCATTCCAAGGAGATACTTTTAAAATCAGTAACAAATCTTATTAATTAAATGAATCAATCAGATTAATTATGCAATGCTCAAAATAGCTGAGCCAGGCTATATAATTCATTCTTGGATTTGTTTGATACTGAACAGGACAGAAAAAGCAGTTCATTTGGGACAGTGGCAGATGTAAAGACATAGTTAACATGGTTAGATGCTCTAATAATAATATAAATAAAATCAAGATGAAAACAGCTATACTAGTGATATACAGTATAGAATCTAAATATTTATCCTGAATATTATTGTAAGAGGCAGCAAAGTCATATGGTAATATGCTGACAGGATGGGAATTGCTGACACTGGCCCATAAGGCTCATAATTGCTGACACTGGCCCATGGCATACAGTCCTTAAGTATGTTCAGACAAAGAATAGCAGTGACAAAGTGGGAATGGTCCAGTACTTGCTTTTAATTAATGGTAATGGTTAAAGGACAACTTCGCCACAGGAAACTTTGTAGGATGTAAACACTTCGTAAGGTCCTCTAGACAGTCATAATGAATGCTTGTCTTAATGTTCTGTCATAGCACACAATATAATTGAATTTGTTGGTTAGCATATATTTTCGTTGTATTTGTATCCTGTGCTTTTTCCAAAGAGTTTAGAATAGCACGTATATAAACCTGCTCAGACACTAAGATCAACTACAGAGAACACAGGTACTCATATTTTAGCAGGCAACCTAAACATTTTGTGCTGGCCCCATTTTTACCAGATTAGTGTTAGCATTAGTATTTCTGTACCATCCAATAGCTGAAACACTCTGGGCCATTTACAACAATTCATTAAAAATACAATAAAATGCCACAATTTTACCCAAAATACAAACATGTAAAAACAAATTTAAAAGAGCTAACACAGCTTATCATGAAGAATACATCCGTAAAACATCTGCAATAGGTAATCAACTCAAGCTATTGAACATCCTCCGTATGTATCCTTAAATGGCTTAGCATAAAGGGCTATCTTAACTTGGCTCTGAAAAAATGAGTGTTGTGACCAGGCAGGCCTCAGTGAGGAGGTCATTCCATAGTTAGGGGCTACCACTGAAAAAGTCTTCTCCCTGGTTGCTGCCCTCTCAGCCTCCCTCAGAGCTGGCAGTCAGAGGATGTTCAGCATTGTGATCGGGTAGATAGTAGTTAGGAAAAATGCTCCATGGAGTATTGCAGATTGAAATTGTTCATCTGGTTTTCTAGTTGACTGTTTTAAAACAGGCCTTAAAGATGTAGATGTTCCAGTTTGCTTTTAAATGAATGGATGAACATTTTTCTATTCATTTTACTGTTGTGTTATTTTAAATGCCTGTACTACTGTTAATTATTTACATTGTATATTTCAGTATTTTAATTTTTTATTTTGCTGATTGCCTTCAGGAGGCTTCCCTTGAAAGGCTGTACAAAAACATT
This sequence comes from Varanus komodoensis, assembly GCF_004798865.1. Lineage (NCBI taxonomy): Eukaryota > Metazoa > Chordata > Lepidosauria > Squamata > Varanidae > Varanus > Varanus komodoensis. The sequence continues at coordinate 21,764,876 of NW_025336087.1, read as the reverse complement.
TTAAATAACTAAATGTAACCTCATAATCAGCTTGTGAGGCACATTAGAGTAGGAAAGAATGATTACACCATGAGCTTGGCATTATAACTGAAGACTGACCAATAGTTTGTGAATGACTATTAGCCAAAATTATACTGAAGCGATATCATGATAAGGGCATTTCTGATATTTCTTTATTGACACAAGGTATTTGCAAATGCCATAAGGTCATTGCTGTCTTGTAGCTAGGCTGTTTGTATAGACAGCTATTCTCTGCCCCTGCTCCCATATTATTATCTTGTATACTCTAGCTAGAGAAGGATAGCTATTATTATTAACTGCTGACAGAATGTGACCTAAAAGCTTCAGTACAAACAGAAAACTTTAAGAGTAGGCAATAATGTTTTCCTAAATATGTTATCTCCTAGTGGGATAACACTTTCTATTAAATAGGTAGATTGACAACACAGAAAAGCAACAAACATGAGAGCCAGTGTGGCGTAGTGGTTAAGAGCATGGGACTGGGACTCGGACGATCTGGGTTCTAGTCCCCGCTCAGCCATGGATCCAACTGGGTGACTTTGGGCCAGTCACAGACTCCCAGCCCAACCTACCTCACAGGGTTGTTGTTGTGGGGATAAGATGGAGGAGGAGAATGATGTAAGCTGCCTTGAGCCCTTTGTAGGAAAAAGGTAGGATATAAATCGAAGAGAAAAAAACAATTTTATGAGATTAAAACAGAACACAACACTGCACAAAAAACAAAAAATGGTAAATCCAGCCTTTCAGGATCTTCAGCTAGATGTTAAGGAACATGCTTTTTCATCAGGACATTGTATTAACAAGTTATTTTATCATTATCACAGAAATCAAAGAAAGTAAGGGTCTTGTTAGTCAATATGGAAACCAAGGACTGTAAATGCCCAGATGATGATGATGATGATAAAATGGATATACTGGGTGTATAAAAAATTATGTGATAATATCTTACTGTTTGCTGGATATTGAACTGCTTAGAGTTGTCAGCAAAAGAAGAAGGGTATAGCAGAAGATGAGGTGGCTAGACGGAGTCACTGGGGCAGTGGGTGTGAGCTTGGGTGGACTCTGAGGGATGGTGGAGGACAGGAGAGCCTGGAGGAATGTTGTCCATGGGGTTGTGATGGGTTGGGCACGACTTTGCGACCAAACAAACTAACAAAACTGCTTAGAGTGTCATTTCAGATTATTGAGCAGTATATAAATTTGAAAATAGATAAAATAAAGCTTATCAAGAATAAAAACTTGTTCTCAACAAATATAGCAATTTCAGTTAATAACTTTGGTCAGCATATACAGCAAACATACTAAACATGTCAACTGAAAACGTGTTAATTTGAAGAAATAACTGAGTTTGTTGTTTAATTTCAGATGGGAGATGAAGGAGGAAGAAACTGTGGAAGAGAAGGAAAAAGAGATGTTGGAGCACTTAAAAAAACTGTATCTCATGCCAACATCTCCTGCTTCAGAAGTTGAACAGAGAACTTGACAAGAGTACCTTTTTCACTCAACATTCTTCAACTCAGAAAAGTAAAGCAACCTGTGATACCTTGAAAACTGTTGGCATTCCAAACTCTGTAGTTTATACAGATTTTCTTTTGTTGATAGCCTTTCTTGGAAATGGTTAGGCACTATATTTTTCATTTTTGTCTTACTTAGCTTTATATGGTTATTTTCCCCTTCTAAAGCATTATGAGATTGTTTTTCGAAATTTAAATTACAGTAAATTGTAAAGATAAAAGTATTAAGATTACCAGTGATGCCTAGTAACTTTGACGCACACTAAGAACTAGAAGCTTAAGGACAGTGCAAAATATTACATGACTATCTAGTTCAAATGAAAATACTAAAAGTGTCTGCACACAAGGGATGAAATATTACACTGGAGTACTGTTTCACATGTTAGTACAATGGAAGCACTATCTTTAAAGGCTACATTAAGAGTGTCTTTTAAAATTTAAAACACATTTTAGTACCAGTTGCATTTTGGGAGCTTTTATAGTTTACCAGTTTATTGAACTGCCATAGTAAAGTTGCGTTCTTGCACACACTTACCTGGAAGTAAGTCCCACTGAATTCCATGAGGCATACTTCTGAGTAGTTATATATAGTGATTCTACTATGTCTACTGCCTCTTGAATATTCAAAAGATGAAAGTTTAATGACAGGTTTCATTTTCTAAGTTTACTCTTAGTACTTGTCCAAAAGTAGTAAAAACTGTTTAATGCCACACTTTTGATCCCCCAAAATGGGAATTTTGAGAGCTTGTTTAGTTTATAAGAGTGATGGATTAATGGCATAGCATTAATAATGCTATATGACTATGTCTTTCTTATATATCCATTCATACACTGTAGATAAAGAGTGCATTTCTACAGAAGGTAGTAGCTAGAGAATATGAAAAGAATAAAATAGCACAATTCACCTTTTATTAATATTTAACATTGTAGTATCTCAAGGTCTGCAGGAGATTTACTGCAGAAAGTTCTTATTTCTGTCTAAATCTTTTACACGGACCTTTCTATAAAAACAGCCAGAGGATCGGAAAGGATGACAATGCCTTCCTCTGTACTTCCCTCTTTTCTGCCTTGACCTCTCAATTATCTTCATTAGTATAAATATTTACATTAGGCAGAATACTTGTTATATTAAGTACAAGAATCCCAGAGGCTGTGAATCTTTTGGGAAGCCTGTCACGTGAGAGCATCCACATCTTCTCAGACAGGACTGCAATTCTCAATACACTTAGTGGTGAATCATCCTCACAGACACTAAGGAAGAATCTTCATAACTAGGCTTAATGAAGAGATGTGATATTGAGTTGTTCAGTGGAAATGCTGCTCTTTCTCTTCAGAAGCTTTTTCAAATCCTCCAGTACTGCATTCAGGAAATGAATGTATAAGTATTTTCAGCTTTATGCTGGTGGTATTTCTAGGGCTACCAGTCAAAATACTTTGCACTGCTATTCTTTTCCTCATTGGCCTATTTTTGTGGAAAGACAAATGACAGAGGCATTGAAAAAGCATAGGAAGGTTACAAGTGGAAAATGACATCACCTGGAGGCCCCTCCCACTCGAATTTTGTAAACAAGGCAGGCTGAAGGCATGTTAAATGACTCCTCAGAATGTTCCCTACATCTTCATAAGCAAGGTGTTTAGATTCCAAGCTTTCAGTAACTAACCATATTCCCAAATTATATTTGAAAATTATTTGTTGTTGAACTATGCTCTGAAATAGCTGGTGGTTAACTTGGTACGCTGATACAATTTTAATTTTGTCAATATCCATCTCCTAGTAAACAAAACATTTATATAACTGGAATCTAATTACATGTCTCTCTTATACCGGTAATGCAATTTGTCTGTTTATATCAATCTTACGTTCTTCCATTCATTTACCACACTTCCTCTTGAAACTTTTTATTTTATATATATATATATATATATATATATATATATATATATATATGCGCTTGTAAAGAATTTATTTTAGTGCTTGGTATCCCTGAAAATGATTGTGATGCAAGAAATAAAAATAGTAACAGGTGTTACTGGGTAACTTTTTAAATATTGCTCAGGAAGTGGGAGGGAAAAAGTCATAGGTCATGAACAAAATACATACATTTACCTTTAATAACTACTGTTCCTGCGACTGCTATATGATCTTTTCCATTGCAAGGCCATTTTGTAGGCTCCATAGGCTACAAAGCTATTGATTCTAGAACTACTCCAGATTGCCAGTGGATAGTCTTTAATTCATTGCTCCACCCTCTCAGCAGTGCAAGGCCAAGTATGGGACTGGTTCCTTTCAATTAGTTTCCCCTTGCAGAAACACTATATTTTCTTCTCAGCTGGCAGACTCAGTGTAACCCAACATCACTGGTTTTTACTGCTAGTAAATCCTACCAATGACAAATTGCTAAAAATTTCTTCTATGGAACTTTTGAAAAATGTCACTTGCTAGATGAAAGGTATTAGTTTTAAACACAGGAAGATAACAGGCGTATTAGAGAAAAGACTGATTTTCTCCTGAGAGGGGATGAAATACCTCATTTTATGTAGCATATAGCTTCTAAGAAAAGAAAATGGAGCACAGTGAGGACAAAATGGCTTTGCTACTACTATGGAACATAGGAAACTGTTTTATACTGATTCAGCCATTGTTCTGGCTAACCCAGTAGTGTCAGTACGGAGTATTGCATCTGGGGTCTTCTGCATGCAGAGCATGTACTTTAACACTGAGATACGCTGCCCCCTATCTCACTGGGTGCAAGCTTCACAGTGCCATCTCTTACACTATGTGAAAAGTGGTGGAATTCAATAGCATCCTTTTACTGTTCTAATCTCTGTCGGTCTTCTTGCCCAACCCCCTCAGTGCATGTCCTCATGCCTATTCCAGCATGAAACCAATTTTTGTGTCATTTGTTACATTCAGAACCTGTACACCTAGCTCCACAAATAACCCCCTAAGCTTACCACTAGCAACTGATTACTTGTTGATGGATTTCTCAGACTTATCTCATCATAAAGATGCAGTTCTAAAAATTTGGGAACAGCCATTATGCAAAAATCAATGCACAGATCCATGATAATAGGGATACAGCCTTTGTAGCTTTGCGGTTTTTATTCATTTATAATGTTCCATGAATCAGCATTCTGAATACATCAATATTCCATTAAAAACAATGGAAATTTGTTTTTAAAAATGTTAAACCTACTTTTTAGAAAAAAATCCCAAAGCAGCTTCCAATCTGAAAAGCAGCATTAATGTATTAAAAATCAATACAATATCAATAACTGCTGTGAAGAACAGACTAAAGAGAAATGTCAGAAGCATAGTCCCATCAACAACATTTATTAACAATGTCCCAAGCAAATAATATCTTCATCTCATTTCTATGTTTGAGCAAATTTGGCCTGTGGGCCAGATCAAAGCCATGATGAACCTCAGGACTAGCCATGCACAATGTGCAACAATAATGGAAGAACATTTCATTGCCTATTTTAGTGGAAAATGTATCTTTGCACCACCTCTAAGCATTAATAAGGTTATGAATATAACCACTGTGAGATAGAAATGAGCTTTTCTAATGCATTTGGCTGGCCCACAGTCAGTATTCAGAAAGCTAAGCTAAATATCAAAACCATAGGACTATAATAAGTGGCTAAACATAACAATGAAGGTGGTACCTGATTTTTGGCTAAAACCTTTCACCCAGTGTATAACTTACACAGTTGAGTCATCTTCTTGGAGAAATTAGCACAAAACGCATTCCTAATTTCAAAAACACCTGTTATTGCAAGAGATACAGGAAACAGTCATAATATATCTGAATACAAACAGAATGTGATCTTAGCCTATGCATTTGTCAGAATAATACTTAAACTAAAATATTCATGAATACTGGGATGCTTCCACATCCTAGCAGCAGTCTATTGTTCAGTGTGGACAAAGAATGAACACATATCAAGTTACTAGTGCAAATGAAAACCATCCCATGCAAACATTATTATGACACATGGAAGCTGAGAAGTTAATTCTGAAATGTACTATTGGTTTTACAAAGTACTATATGGTTTAAACAACCAAGTACATAACAAGAGCCGAGAGTGATCTTTGTCTTTACAATCAGACTTCAGGAGCACAGGTGCAATTACACATGTACTCTGAAGGGAATCTGAAGGGTACAGCTTTCTATTTCAGTGCACCTCCTGGTGATTTAGCTGCTGCTTGCCTTGTTTGATTTTAACAGTCATTCTACATCAATAAGCAACCACATGGAAGATTGTCTAGAGGCTGCTGCTATTTTATTCTTAAAATACTGACCATTATCTTTAACAAGGTAAAAAAATGATAGAATAAATTACATTTAAAAAGAAAATTACAAAAGTGCAGCATCTCATTAGGTGATAGAAAATTACCACAGCAAATCTCTTATACATACATTTTTATCCTGCCTTTTTTCCTACAAGGAATTCAAGGTGGCTTACATAACCCTCCTCCTCTCCATTTTATTCTCACGACAGCCCTGTGAGTTAGGTTAGGCAGAGTCAGCGCCCAGCCAAAAGTCAGTAAGCTTATTCACCAAGAGGGGACTAGAACTCCAGACTCGAATCTTCAACCCTGATGGTGGGATAGAGTCCTCCATTCTAGACAGGAGGCTCCTGGAGGGACTCATTCACACACAATGCTAAGCAATGCTGCATAGTAACCACGTGACACGATAATCACCTTGTTTACACAGGCTCTTGGATTCCATGCATGCATGGTTTCCATGCTTTTTTGTCTGCCCTCCAAATGGCAGAACATGTCCCATCAGCCCCCATGGCTCAGAAGCAATCCCAGTGAGCACCGTTCCTGCCTACCTCTTCCTCATTGGCCCATATGCTTCTCTGGGCATGACCAGCTGCCTTTTTTGTTTTCTGCTCCCCTGTGCCACCTGCTCTGTGCCAATGTGAAAGCACACCCACCTCTCCCCACTTCTAATCAAGTGACCATGATTCCCCTGTGTGCAGGACTCGCATATGCTGAAGGGGGCTGCATGTCCCTGCAGCCAGGCACATGGAGTGCATCATCATGTGTACCCATGCTAGAGACAGATGGACTATGTCCTGCTGGGCACTTTCCAGGAAAGTTTTCTGGAAGGCAAAAAACAGTGTCCTGCAGCTGTTGCGGCAGCAGGAGCAGCAAGGTTTGTTGAGAGTCATCAGAAATGTAAACAACAAAATAGGAGTGGAGCGCAGGAGTCAGAGGAGGAAACATGAGTTTCTTGGGATGATTGCACTGATGGAGATGACTGTGCCCGCCTCATGTGTAATGTAGCCTTTACGTGAAGAGATTTCTGGCTCCCTGAGTAGGACAAACATGCAGCCAATTCAAAGCACTGTTCCAGCAAAGGGCAGCAACCAAGCTGAAGTGCCAGGCATGCCCTTCTCTGCTGCTGCTGGAGGTGATGTGATGCAATGCCCTGCTGCTGCCAAGATTCCAAAGCTGCGGCTGGGCATCAGGAAGGCAGTATGTCCATGGGGACAAGAGGGAAAAGCTGTATGAGGCAGCCAATCGGAGCACGGATGCAACTGCCTCAGCAGTTGCTGGGCAGAACAGGACAGGGAAATATGCATGCTGAAGCATCCACTACAGTTGCAGTTACTTTTGCTGCAAATTCGATGGTGGATATGCAGAAAATGCATGGAAGCAGAGTTCACACATAGCAAGCTATGGTGAAGTGTGGCTACCTTACAACAGACCATTGTTAATCTGTGTGCTTTCATGGAAACCAAACACACTGTGCTTCACCATAGATGCTGGGTTAACACATAATAACAAGCCATGGCACCTACTGCGTGGGGTAGGCAGTTCTGTCTTTCAAGAGAGAGAAACAGCTGAAAGGGCTGCTGTGATTGCTCACCAACATCTGCCTGCCTCTGCTAATAGCAAGACTGGCCCTGACTCTGCTCTCCCAGTGCTGCAGCTCACACCAGTACATTTAAAAAAGAAAAAGGCAGCAAGCAAATGACATCCCAACTGCATGGCTCCTTCTTTCCTCTCATACGAAAGCTGTATCTTATGTATTCAGCAGTAAGTCTGCTGCTTTCTTAAGAGAGCCAAAACAAACCAACCACCAAACCAGCCCAACCCCACCCAAAAAACCAAAACCGAACACGCTTCTAGAAGTGATTGAGTAAAATTCATAGTAGCTAGAGAAACTGGGAATAAGACAAAGCAGACCCTGTATGAAGCGTGTTAAATTCTACCCAATCCCTATATATTTACCTGGCTCTAAGTCCTACTCATTTCATTAGAATTTAACCTAGAGACCTAAATAGACTAATCTGGGACTGAGTCATGCATAAGATAGCACTGTAACTTTGAAGCAGGTGTGAAAATAATTGCAGCCCGATCTCTGCTTATTTGGAAGGACGTCCCACAGGGGAGAAAGTGTGGCACAGCAGAGTGTTGGTCTGGGACTCGGGAGATTCGCGTTCTAGCCGTCAGTCGCGCAGCTCACTGGATGACTTTTGGTTGGGCACATACAGCCTAACCTACCTCACAGGCTGGTTGTGAAGATAAAATGGAGTGTAGAATCTTGTAAGGCAGCTCGGGTTCCTTGTAAGAGAGAGCTGTTGTGTAAATGTAATATAATTATACTGACTATTCATAAGAACATTACTTGGAGTAAGCTCTGTTAAACCTATTGCGGCACACCGCCGAGAAGCAAGGTCGGGGTCACCCGCGATATGAGTCCACTGCACCGCTTTTCCTTAATTCCTAAGCAATTCCTTCCTGCGGCAAACCATCCTACTCTCTGCACACCACCGTAGGGACCTTATTCAACCGCCGGAGACAAGCTCCGGAGAGCCGCCAGGCAGCCGCAGTTCCCACTAAGCCGGCTCTGATGAGCTGAGCATGCTCAGTACCAACGAGGAAATCAGTCGGTTACGCCCGCTTGCTGAGAGGGGAGAAAAATTCCCAGCCAAAGGACGGCTGCGCGAGTTAACGTCACCTGAGAGCCGGAAGTGAAACTCAAAATTTGCCTCGACTTCTGAACGGAAATAAAGGAAAGGGCGGGACAAATCGTAACAAAACAGTGAAGCGAGAAGCGGCGGTGCGTCTCCCGGTAACAAGTCTTTGCTCCGCCCCTTTCCTCTCCCCCCTCCTCTACCGGGAAGGGAGGCAGCAGGTACGTGAAGCCGCTGCGTCGAGCTTTTGCGTATGTTCACGGCGGTAACCGCTGCCGCCTGTTCTCCTCCTGCTCTGAGGGGAATGACAAGAGTAGAGGCTCAGCCGCCCCTCCCCGCCTCAAGTGTGCGTGTATGAGTGCGAAATGACGGGCAGCGAAGGAGGAGAAGAAGCCTCCTGGTTCTTCTCCCCCTCCGCCCGCGGGGGCTACTCCTGCTCTGGGCTGCGTGCATGGCCCCGAGTTGCGCTAGGAAGGAAGGAGCGCTTTGTGACAGAAGAGGCGGGTGCCCACGCAGCCCCCCGGCACCGTCGTCGCGCCGCAGCCTTTCTCGGTGTGGGTGTGCTTGTCGGGGAGAGCGACTGCGTTGGAGGCAATCGCGACGCTCTCTGTGTTCTTCCGCCTGCCTGACGAAACTCGGAAGCCCAGGCTGGGGCTGTCATAAGTCGCGGGGACCCACCCGCGCGCGCACTCGCGCCGCCCTGTTTTCCAGCGTCTCCCCTTGCTCGTCTGACAAAACCCCGGTGCCTCTGGGGCTGTGTTTGACGCTCAGATTTTTGAAAGAGGGGCGCCAAGGTTGGCCTGAACGGAAGTGGGGAGACGAAGTGACAGGAGCAGAGTCGCCTGGCGCTGACATTAGGCAATGGCACTCTTTAACTGCCCTTCTTGGTATTTGGCTTTTCTCTGTTTCTGGTTGAGTAGAGTGCCTTAAAAGAATGTGGAAAGTAATTCCAAAATCTTGCTGCTGCGGGGTGCTGTGTAGTTACAGGACTCCTCAGCAGCTGGATTTTCCACAAATTCTCTGTGGTGGTAATTCTTTCATTGACATTTACTAGATATTGTGTCACCTAGCTTACTAGACAAATGGTAATAAGGAGAAATAAGTTGCCAGACTATTTCTTAACACCTATATTAGGACTATAGGACACCTCTGCCAGTCTAGTTGCCCTCTGTATGTTTTGGACTATGATCCTTACTTTGATCATCCCAAATCAGCACAGTCTTTGGTTTGCTGGCAGGGAGTGAGAGTTCTAATCCAGCACATATGGAAAGGTATCAGCTTGGTGGAGGTCACCATAGGAACTCTAATTTTTATTTGTGCTATGAGGAGTGAAGAAAAACTAATTTTGGGGAGAGGAGTATATCTGCAAAAGGAGAAATGACTGTGATCAAGTATAAATGGAAAATGCGAAAATAAGAAAAATAGAATATTATGATATCCAGAACTATAGCTCTTTCTGAGAAAGAAAGGTTGGTGTGAACCCATCACTATTCATACCATCAATACTCAATAAATAATTCGGAATATAAGTATTACTTGGAAATTTATTCAAGACTCTTGAATACAGAAAGTTGTCTTATTCCAAGTCAGGCCATCAAGTGCAACATCATCTATACTGACTGACCAGACTGCAGACAGAAGTTTATCTTTCCTATGAATCTGGAACTTTTTGCATGTCAAGCACACATTGTACCACTGAGCTACTGCATTCATTAAGAAGGTGCTGACCTCTTTTTTTCTTAACTATGTTCTGGCTATGATTGGAAAATATTTAACACTAGAGTTCTGGGTAGTTCTCCATCATTTGCATAGCATTTTTTCTTGACATGAATTAAAACTGTCTTTTGGGATAAAGTAAAATGTGTATGTTTTGAGGAATCTGGTCTCCCTTTCTCTCCCATTGTTCCCACTTGTTAGCCACTTTCTCTGACCTCTCTGGGTAGCCAGATGGAGTCCCCTTAGTATAGTTGCACGATCCTTGTCTTGTGACTTCCTCCTGCCATTGAAAAACTAAATCCAGATTCAGTTTTATTTAGCATTTGCTCCCTGCTTGTGGAGCTAACTGATTTCTTTGCTTCTTTTAACCAATATAAACCAATAATGATGAGTAAATGCTCCAGTTCTTCACCGCCCCCCCCCCAGAAAAAAGCTTTATCATATTTCTTCCATTCCTGAAGTCCATTACAATGATCCCTATATTGTAGCTTTAGGTCTGCAGCTGGATACTTCAGTTGGAGATGTTGATTACCCCACACCATCTCCAAAAATGTTTTGAGGATAAGCATGCTTTGAGGATTATATATTTTTTAATGTATAGCCTACTTCCATAAAGATAACTTTTTTGGTTTCCAGGTAAGAATTTTTTCTTGCATGCTCTAGGATTCTGTGGAATGGAGCATACTCATAGTTGCAGAGTTGCTGTCATTTTTGTTTGCTGTTTAACATCACATTCTGAAAAGCACAAACATCTTCAAGAGTGTGTGCATGTGCATGCAAAATTGTGAAAAAAAAAACATTGGCCCCTCCTTTTGGAATTATTAAGTGGTCCTATTTTAATGTAGTGCCAAAATATAAATAATTGTAGTGACTTTCATATGTCTAGAGTATGATTCACAGTTTTAAAGTAATTCAGAGTTTAAATATTTGGATCTAAGATACAAGGTACAAGTTAGAGGTAGCTGGCAGCCCTTGGGTCAGATATTGCCCATGTTGGCCATAAGGTAACACATTATTTTATTGGTGACATTATGTTTTGCCACTTTGACAAATAGCCTCAAGGCAATTTACATTAAAAACATGTAGCATATCATAAATCAAAAATATAAAACCAAGGAAAGGGAAGCATATGTGGCTGACAGACCACCTTCCCTTATATATACCTAAGTGACCTTTAAGATTGTCAGAATAGACAAGGTCATTGTGAAATCAACAATTTTTTTCCCCATGTAATAACTTGACAGTGGGCCTTAGTAATGGCACCCACACTTTGGAAAAGACTCTTTTGTGTGGTTTGGGAGTCAGATAATATGGTATCTTTCAAACCCCTCCCGGAAATGCCCCTTTTAAACCAAGACTTTCCTTGGCTATGTACTGTATTGTTTTTTAATTGTATTTTAAATGTAATTAAATATTTATAAAGTACTGAATGATTTTATAATACTTAGCTGAATCTAATACTACAAATTAAATAACAAAAAATATATTGGACTGGGCTTGCTTAGAGGGAAGCTTTGTTTCAAAGTCTTCATTATTCCTAACAACATAGCAAAACACTTCTGTAGTATTCAGAACACAGCTTGGTAACACAAGTAAAGGAAGCACTTGGGATACTGATGACAGTAATACTGGATTAGACCCAGGCTACTTGAAAGACTGCCACTTCCTACTGAAGTCTGCCTGGATCTTAAGATCTTCAGGATAGGCCTTTCTTTCAGTACTGTTCCATCAGAAGCACACTTGATGAAGACACAAGAGAGGGCCTACTCAGTGGTCTCTTCCAGGGTTTGGAAAAGCCTTCCAGGCCTCTGAGAGAGGCTAGATTGGCTGTCCCTCTGCTGATATTTCACTAACAAGCCAAGACAATTTATTTAAGCAGGCCTTTGACGTGTAAGCCAATCTTCTCAGTGCTGCTTTTATTCTTGATGCATTTTTAGTATATTCATTGCATGATGTTTTTACTCAAAATTTTTGTTTTTCTTTACTTTTGCTAGCCATGTTGAGTGCCATTTCCTTGGTAGAAAGCTGAGCAATACTTCAAATAAGCACAAACATAGCAAACACTCAGATATCAACCAATAGACTGCAAAATAAAGCTAGACGTTTTGGATCTAAAGCATGCCTGTATATAAGTGTGCATTGGCAATGAAAGCATGTTTAGTGTTTTTGAGTAGAGGGAGAAACAATGTCTTTGCATGCAAAAGCAGTCTGGGGAACTATGCATGATTTGGTGGTTGTGTAGTTCCCTGAAAATAGAGTATCCATGGCTTTTTGTTCTGTGGCATTGGCACGGGTGTACTCAAGCCAGTGTGTTTTGGGGCATGTGTAGCGTGCATGGTTCTTGTTTGGTTTTTCTTTAGCATCTGCCCTTGTAACGTTGCCCTTGAAGTAGGGATAGCAAAGTTTGAGTAGCAAGATCCTAACTTTGAGAGGTTCACAAATTTTACTGTGCAGTTACTGAAACGTTCAGCTGCTACAAGCCCATTTATGATGAGGAAAAAATAGCTGTACAAACAACCCTTGATACCTACTTTGAGAAAGTGACTTCAGTGGAATCACTCCCCTTTCAGCAGCACACTCAAACCTGGAATCTCCAGCACCAGGTCCATCTTCATCAAAATAAGTTGATGTTAGGCTTAATGTCACCTCAAGAATGCTCCAAACTGTTTTAAGAACTGCTTTTTTAAGTTTTTTACAAGACTTATTTACCTGCACACATACATACATATTCTCTTTATCTTCAGTACTTGTAGTTACTTTATTATTACTGTATTGTTATCATTATTACAATATTGTATTGTGTTTAAAATGTTAGTGAACATAGAACAGTGTTTTATATGCACAGAAAGGTAAAATATATACATATACTAAGACAAACATTTGACTTAACCACATGATTCCACTTACATACAAATTCAACTTAAGGTCATCCTCAGGAACACAACACATTCTTAACCCGAGAACTACTTGTAGCTGAAGAAAGAAAAAGTATGTACAGAATAAGGAAGCATATATAACTACAGAAATATATACAATCAGAAATGTTGAAGATTTACTGTGCAAAGCCAGGGGCTGACATAGGTCATCATGTCCTACAGTGCTGTGTACATGGTTTTCATGCATAACTGTCTAGCTAGAATGAGTTTCTGTTTCACCTATAGCTCACTACAAGTTTGTGGCATGAATTCAAGAGTTTGTGGGAATAGAGATTCAGAGAAGCAGCACCATTTTGGAGATATGAGAAAGTGGTAAAGGATGAGAGGAATTAAGTGTGGGGAAAGCAGTGGTGATTCATGTAGGATATTGTCATCCTTATAAGTGAAGATGATTCTTGAGTGGGAAGTAAAATCAAAACATATTAAAGACTGGATCAAGACGTTAAAAAGAAGAGTAAGTTCCATGAGCTAGGAACTGATGTGGGAAGCTAAATTGAATTCTGGGGTTAGTTGCAGAGCATCATACACATCCCCAGTAGGAAAATCTGGGTACTTTAAACATAGATGTCCCAGATTGAGGTACCATCTATTCTAATGCCATGTGAAGTTGCTTGTATGAGTTCAGATGAGTGTGGCCACACCCACTGAAAATCATTTGCTCCCTTATCCAATTGCTAAGTAGATTGGCTTTCTGATTTCCTTTGCTAAGGATCAGACTTTTTTTTGCATGGGCTTTTTAGTTAGAGAAGCGCCACTTACAGCAAAACCGACCTGACCTAATCCATGTTGCTCTTCTGATCCATCTTTGCCTACCCCACCTTCTTCCCACAGAAGAGTGAAAGGGATTCAGACACTTTGAGCTCCCCCACAGTCTCTTTTCCCTACACGGCCAAGTCCTAATTGTTTGGCCACCCTGCTTCTTGCTCCAGTTAAGACATCCCTGGTACTATCTCTTATTTCTGATAAGAAATATTGATGGGGAATTTTTTTCAGGAGGTGCAGCTTGGAGCATAAGTTCTGCCCACCCCCCAAAACCCTAAGAGACTGCATATGGGCTGGAATGGACTAGGAATTCTCCCCAGACATAGAGGTCTAAGTGCATGCCTTTTTGGTATAATCTCTTGACTGCAGTTATATAGGAGAAGTTAAAGTTTGGTGGGGTGAAAAGAAGTCTGTAAAAAAAAATTGTAGAACTTGCTTGCTGTGCTTCAGCAGAGTCCGGATTTTCTCATTTGCGTTAGTAAGGTCAGCTGCAATGAGAAATGCTAGTATGACAGAGATCTTTATGCCCTTCCATCTTCCTCTTTAAACTTGCATTTGAAGTAAGCTTCAGATAGGCATATAAGACTAGAAAGGGGAAAAACAAAGAGCGGACATTGCAAGTGTTTGCTATATTTTAAAGCATGTCACCTTCAGGTTGCATATCCTTTTTTTGCTAAGGAGGTGGATCATAAGGTATCCTTGTCACTGCAGAACTACTAAGTAAGATTAGAAGATGGGCATGTTTTTATTGAGGCAGACAATACCACTGAGGTAGCTCAGAAGAGTTGGGTCATATGCCTGATATGCTTTCTGTATCAATGCCTATTATGCAACTTTTTGGGGGGGAAGTGGTTAAAAGTTGTTACTTTTATTGTGATTAGTTTCATGCTACATTCTGACATGGAATATGCCAATTTTGAGTTTTCTTTACTTTTTTCAGCTCATTCCATCAAGACTGATGCATGTTTCTTCCATTACTTTAATCTGGCTGAGAACCTGGATAACTATGGCGCAGCTCCAACAGAGTGGTCCTGATGAAAAAGAGAAGACTACAGCATTAAAGGGTACAAATTAATTTGGAACTTCTCCTCCATAGGCACTCCATAGACTGTGTTCTGATGAACTATAATTTTGTGGTTAGTAAAACAGGTGAGCAAGTGCAACTGTGTACCACCCACATTTTTGGCTGCTATACCTTTCTTACCCCTATCTATAATCTAGGATTTTTCTTTTCATCTACTAGAAAAGGAAACTAACTGCACACAGTACTTTTGCTGTTAACTTGTAATAGTGTTCTGAAGGGGAAGCCTCTTTTTTCCTCCCAAAGCCTGAATCATAAAAATTGGAAACTTGGGGAAAAATTAAAATGAAGCTTATGCAGTATTTTCTCTTTCAGTATTATGGATAAAATATTTATTTAAGCAAGCAGTGCTCTTAGAATTGATGCAAGATACTTCAAAGTGTTGCAGGATGCAGACTCTTTAGATACTTGGATTGACAAAACATTATACAGAAGTAATAAGCCATGGGGGAAAGACAGAAAAAGGAATCTCTGGCTTTGTTTAGAGGAGCTCTCTTTGCAAAGAACCCAGAGAACTATCTATCTGGGCACCTTGTAAAGCTGTTTGTGTGTGATCCTTGAACCCTAGGTTCTTATGGGAATTTTTTTCCCAGGAATAATTCAGTAAGTAGGATCTGGCTGTGATTTAGGATTCTGGTCATGTATCTTTCATGCAAAATTTGTGTAGATATTGTATAGCATTCCAGTGAAATGATTGTGAAAGTTCTAATACAGTGGAGTATTTAAGAAACAATGTTTGGGAACAGACTAAAACATGCTGGAATAGTAGTCTGGCAGAAAAATGGGATTGCTGCCTTTATATATTGTGCTTGTTTTCATCTGTGTGTTTTCACAGCTGTTAGTATAACATAATGAATAGTGTGGATAGATTTGCTGAAATTTGGAGTTTCTTGGATCTAAATTTCTGTTCAGCTCACTGGGTAGTCTTAGCCATGCCTCTGCTTCTAACCTGTTTGGCAGAAGGGGCTGTGAAGGTAACATGGAATAATTGACTGTTTACCACCCTGAATGCCTTGAATGAAGGGAGTAATGCAAATGTGACAAAAACTAACCTGTCCTTTGGAAACTACTGTGTTCATGCAGCAGCATTCAGGGTTCTTTTCCCATGCTTTGACAGGATAACAAAATCCTTATATCTCCCTGTGTCTGTGTGGCTTTCTTAACACATTCTCTTGTCCTTTTCCAATAAACCAAGATGGCTACCTGTTATCTGTACAGGTGATGGAGAAAATGTCTAATTACTAGGCTGCAGCATACTGAATTTGTATAATTATTGCTTGAACTTTTTTCTCTTGGCAAAGAATGTATTTGATGCCATTTATGCATACTTGGGATGTGGTGGTGCTCTGGCTCGTTTGAGCTTGCTGGACTGCTTGCTTGCTTTTGATCCAGTTATTGGAAGAGGGACTAGTTTATTCTCTGAAGACTTCCTCTCTAAGATGGGCCATAATTTGCACATTGTTTTAACATGCACAAGAAGCTTCTGGCAGTCATGGTATGTATGCAAATTGAAAGCTGGCAGCTACTAAGCTCTTGTGCAATTTGCACAATTTGTGTTACAACTGTATAGCTTTTGGCTATACAGTTATAGATTGCAACATGTTCATCAAGAAAACCAAAAATGCTTAATGGATAAGTCATTATTAGTATTATTGAGCTGTGGCTGACTGCTACCAAGCACTCAGTAGGACTTGTATATCTTGGGGCAGGTTAATTCCTGAAGGGCATTGAGAATATATTGTGCATTTGGAGAACTTGAAATGTTTCTTCTTGTATTGGAGATAAATAGCTTTTTGATTGCTCTATACTTATTGCTTTATATCATATGTAGTACCTTTTAAAATGAATGCAAGACTATCTACAAATACACTGAGAACCAATAACTTTGCATTGTAAGACTGAATCTGTTATCTGTTTGACTTGCCAAATTCCATAAACATTTATACTTCCCCTACAGTTCTTCTTCATGGAGCTTACCATTGTTCAAGTGCCACACCAAAACAAACAAAAAATTTCAGTGCCCAATTTTTGTAGTTCCCGCAGGAGGAGTGATTGGGATGACAAGCAGCACCTCTTATGCCTCCCTTCTTTCTTCTCCTCTTCTCTCATCATCTTTCTGCTCTTCCCACCATCTTCAGAACTCACTTGTCTTTTTTATTCCTGGCCTAGGCCAACGTAACATTAGACTCTGGGGAACTCTTCATCTAGAAAAGCTACACCTGCCCTCCAGTTTATACGAATTCCAGTTCATCAGAGGGTAGATAGATTTGGAAGTATTCCTTCCACTAGACAGGGCTTGGTCCATTATTATTGTAGCAAAAGAACTGTTCAAAGACAATTATGCTATGGGGCTAAACATCCAGCTTCTGGAATGTATGGTTACAATGACACCAGTTGTGCAGTATGAGGGTATGGTACTATTGGTTTATTTGGGGTTTTGATCTCATAGAAGATGTGTGAAGTACTCACCTTGAGATTCATTATCTGGTGAAAGACATGCTGAGTTGTGGACCAACTTGCTGTACTGTATCAGTTTCTGGGATCTTCATCTCTTATGTGGTGTGATTTTTGGGATGTGGTATGCACTTTTGGCTCTTGGAAGTGCAAAGGCAGTGGCAAGCTACAAAAGCTATGAGATGTACCAGTCTGCTAGAGCTATCAACAAGGCACTTGGCATGTTTGAATTGTACTTAGTTCACTGACTTTTTCAGATGATCTTGGACAATTCAGCAACTGTACTGACCTGACCTAGCAGGGAGTAATTCTTATTTCTCCTCCTTGTCAGTCTAACCCTTTACATTTTCCACTGTGTCTACAGCCAGCACTGATTATGTTCCTGGAGATCAGCTCAGTCAGATGTTCCTGGCTTCCTATGAGTGGATGGGGGATGCTTAGGCAGATCTAACAATTGTTTTATTTGCACAGAAAAAGAATGTCATTTGCCCAGTGGAGGAGGTCTAGTTCTGAGAACTATAGGGACTGTGGGAAGGTTCCCTGTTCTGCCTGTTACATGGGAAAGTTCCCTGTTCTGTCAATTCTTCCTATCAAAATTTTGGCAAAGGTTGGTAAACTGTATAGTGGCCAAGGCAACTCTGTTTCTGCCCCCTTCTCCATCTAGCACAGAGCAACTATGCTTGAGTGCAAGGGATCCCAAATCTACTCATTTAGGAATGAGGGAAATGACACCTGGATAATGACATCTGACTGCATGCAGGTCAGTGCCAACCCCTCCATCCCAGCTGTAGTACAAAAGATGCTTGATGTCACTCATAAACCTTCCACAAGACTCTTTATATGCAGAAGTGCCTAGTTTGCTTTACTTTCCCCACAGCTGCTCATTTTGATGTTATTAGATTGTATGAATCAATTTTTGCATTTATTCCTTTCTCTGTTTGAAAAAGGGTATATTTTGCAGTCACCTTGGCCTTGCATATTAATGTCAAAGGTTTTTTTAGGATTCTCTAATCCACTGGCTCACCAGTTAGTTCTTAGAATCCAGCATCTTATACCTCCAAACTGACATATGTCAGTGAGCTGGGGTTTGTCCATTGTATTGTATGCTTTAACAAGTATACCTTTGGAACCACTTTGAATGTCCTTGTCTTCAAAACAGCATGTCTAGTAGTCATTACTTCAGTTAGGCGTATCAGAGAATTGTGGGAAATGCATATAGCTCTGACTTACCTTACCCTTCAATAGAATAATGTGGTTGTTCTTGCATATATCAGTTGGTATTTTAGTTTCACCTCAAATTTGAATGTGCTATTTCCTCCCTTCTTTTCCTCACTTACTATTTTGCTTGCATTGATATTTCACACCCTTGATGTTTGTCTGGCCCTAGCTTTTTATAAGTCATGGACTGAGTCTTTCATGTATTTATTTATTCCAAATCTATACTTTCCCATAACCTAAAGGTTCTCTGGGCAGCTTACAAATGCTAAAACAGCATAAAAAATACATATAAAACAATAAAATAATTGATAATCTGATAAAATAGATAAAACAATAACATAACATAATAAAATATACCCATATACACCAAAGAGCACAACCAATAAATTAGTCAAAATTAAATTAAATAATCCATAGCAAGAAATAAAAGTATTAAATTAAATTTAATTAATTAACAAAAAACTTGTTTAAAGTTAGTCTCAATGTATGTTATAGTTGCCTTCTTCACCTCATGGATTTTCTAGGCAATATGATTCATATATGAGCTAACTGGTCTCAAACCATCTGCCTTAATTTGATCTCACTCAGATCGTGTGTTGCTGTTCCCTGTAAGGCTGCAACTTGTTGAAACCTTCAGTGTTCATTCAGCACTGCTGGTTTTGAGAAATTTATGGATAATGATAAGAGCTGCATTAAAGGGATAGTGTCAACTATAAGATACTTTTGGACTCGGATAAGAGCAAAAGTAGTTGTCTAAAGCAATGGTGGGAGTTAAACTTTTCTACTTCTATTGATGACACAGCTTGGATGGATATCTGGGGGAGATCACCATATAAAACTATATCTGCTAATACCAGAGAAACCTCTCTAATGATAATACATGGTTGGTATCTGACTCTTAGAAAACTGGCATTCATTAAGTCTGGTCCCTTCCCTATGTGCTGGAAAGGATGCCAATTGGTTGGAACCTACCAGCACATGTGATGGCAATGTAATGAGATTCATAAATTCTGGACTTTAGTGTTCACTGAGATTAATCAGATTGTAAAAGTAAAACTACCTCTTGACTCTGAATTGGCTCTATTGAATGTATTAGTTGAAAATAATATATATATGAAACATAAGGAGCTAATTTCACATATTTTATTTGTTGCTAGAAAAGTAATAGGGCCACAATGGAAGAACTGTAAACATGCAGATTGAATAGATTGTATAACTTGATATGGAAGACAGCAATAATGGAAAATTGTCACACAAACTGGAAGTTATGAGAGGCCAGCAGATGTTTGATTCTTTTGAGACTGCTTGGGTGGGTACCATTTATTGAATATACTAACATAATTGAATATGGGAGGATGGTACCAGCAAGCTATAAATCATTATGGTTGTTGTAACAGTTTCTGTATAACCAGCATGCATCGTGAAGGACTGTATGTAACGTGATCTGGGGTGGGAGGGGAAAGGAATATAGATAATGTTAAATGTGTGTTTCCAAATATTTGTTTTTGTTTCTTTAATTTTTGATTAAAGGAAACTTTTTAAAAATATCTGTGCAGTCCACCCATTGTGTCCGCTTTAATGTCAATGGCTATCTGAAGGTTGATACCAATGGTTTCTCTCAGTTCAGAGACTATAGCGATTGGTCTCAAGTCACTGAAGGAACTGGCAGGAACTTGCTGGGAACATGTGCACTGAAATGATGGGGCAGGATTCCCTGAAATGGGGCTTTGCATAGACGCAGAGCCCATTTATGTGATGCACAGTTGACAGAACTACAAGGAAGCAACTGCCTTTTAAAAATCAAAATGTATGGTTACCTTTTATATTTATACTATGCTTCAGAATTCTAAAAAGGGTTGTTTGTTTTTTGGAGGGGGTGGGAGGAATCTCTTCTGCTTGTGAAATTTTGTTACATACTGGCTGAATGCGCAGCTATAATATGGGAACTTGAAGTATTTTGAAGATTCCTTTTAGATCTCAAAATCTTCAAAACATTCACAGATGATGGTTTGAAATATCACACTGCAGTGTAAAATATACTGAACTTGTTACTATATTTAATTCAAAAGGATTTGGTTTGGTTTGGATCCTCTGCTAGCCCTCATATTGCTTGATCACTTCCTCAGTGGTAAACTCAAATGGTAACTGCTGGCAGAAATGGAGGCATACCAGAACACTCGGGAAAAGGAAGGAAATAGGAACAAGTTTGGGGAACTCCAATATATGTAGAAGTGCAAATAAACTTTGAAAATGCTTAACAGGGTTATTCTCCCCAAAACAGTCCTCAGGACTGAGTGTGTCCAGAAACCTCGGTATGTTGAATGTCTTTTCAAAATGAAGCCTGGCCAAGGCAAGTGGGGTAACCTGCTTCATTCCTTTCCAATTTCTAGTTTCTTGGAGGAGCGTGTGGCTGGTTGGAACCTTGAAAGGGGGGTATGCTTGTTTAAGGATAGTTATATATTGCAACATTTAAAATTATTTTATTGTAAAATTTCAACAAAGTAATACAGAGGGGGGAAGTAACTAAACGCACATTAATAAATTAAATTCTGTAAATGCATATTGTGTGTGCATGGAATACAGCTTTCTAAGACTTAGACAAATATGTCAACAAAACCAGATCAAGTATCCATCCATACACATGTAGGTGCGCGCACACATACACATATTTATCTATTTGCATGTGGCATCTATATCTCACCTATTCAGTTGTAGAAAGTTTCATTACATCTTCAGTCTATTGCATTATATAAGGTGTGCATTTATCCTTCCAATGTTGTAATATCAGTCTTTTATCTTTCAAAAGGACATGGAGAATCCATTCACGCTGACTATCTGCTAGCTTCCAGGAAGTGGGTGTATAATTTAAGAACACAGTACATATGTAAATATTAAAATGTATTCTAGTACTAAGTTTATTCATATAACTTCCTCCACAAAAAAGGCAACTACTGGGCATTGCCAAAAACATACTAAAAGAATCATTAGCTGTGTTATATCTCCAACACTTAGTCAGAGTAGACAAACTCTCATTTAGGATATGTTTTGATGTCCAGTAGACATGGAAGTAGAGTTTTCACTGGAAAAGACATAACCAGAAATCCACAGGTACTTCAGATAAAGTCATTAAAGCGGTGAACCACTGGTTAGGCAAAATTGGGACAGTTGAGTTTCCTGTTGCATTCCAGCTTAAAATCCAATGTATCATATTTTTTCACTGATTTATAAACTAGAGTTGGGACAAACCCTTTTTGAATCCATCCCTCCAACATCCATGAACTTTCTTTCATGCTTGTCCTGGTCCTGCAAAGTGAGCTGAAGTAGGAGGAAGTCCACAAATGCTTGCAGACCTCCAATTGCACAGCTGGTAATCTGCCTTGTCAGGTGCAGCTGCCTATAGAGTGGCTACAGAATGTGGAAGAGAAGCACTGCAAGTGGGTGTGCCAGGTGACTTTCCTGACAGCTGGACCTCCTGTGCCAAATGCAGCTGGCAGAAGCAACACCAGGTGTGGAAGAGGAATGCTACTGTACAGTCCATAGGACTTGATTGCCGGGAAGTACCCTGCAAATGCTAAGAGCACTTGGCAGTTTTTATCAGTGACCAGGACTGAAAAACTCTTTCCACACAAATATGTGGTAGAAAATACAAGTAACCATGTAATAGTTCTGTAACTTGGAAACAGATATTCTTTTTCCAGGAATATGCAAAATTGTGACAATGATTGCATTTTATGTTTGGACACCGAAGTGACATTAAAGCTCTTTCCCATGTCCTGCTCAGATGAGTTCAGTTCCCCTGGTGATGGCAGCAGTGCTGAACAAGCAGGAAGAGCGGGTTCTAATAGTCATACAAATGACCAGAATTATTAACCAACTGCATCAGATCAGGACTGATGACTAGAGTTTCAAGTTAAACAATACAAGATAATCAGCATAAATAAAGAATAGTTTTAAAGTTGAACAATCATGCATAAATCTATGAGTATTATATCCTGTCCAATAGCATATGCCAGGGGTTCCAAAGGTAAATATCAATGGAGAAAATGGACAACCCTGTGTGGTACATCTCCCAAGTGAAAAGAAAACTGAGGAGAGACCTTTGGGGTTGAATAGACAATTCTGATCCATACTATAAATGTATGTGAAAATAAGTTTCTCATTTCTTTGGGTTCTTTTCAGCATCCAAAGAAGTTAGCCAGGTCTGTTCTATTAGTAATGAAAGCTATCAAATCAACAAATAATCTAAAAGTATTGATCCTGAGTTTCTGTTTAATAAGTCCAACCGATCTGTTCAAACCATTGTTATAACTGTTGCAATGCTTCTGTAAGAATTGCAGTTATTTTAATAACTATGTTAATCAAATAGTTTGATAGTAACCTAAGTGTGATCCTTTCACAGTCTACAAATCATTATAACAGCATATAATAAAATATGTTTAAAAAGATTAAGCTTTGTAACTAACAGGTTGGAAAGTATATTATTTTGGAAGCCTATGTGGACCAGGTGACTTTCCAGTATTCATATTTGTAATTGCTTTTATAATTTCTTAAATGGTTAAAGAAGCTGCAAGGAACAATCTTTGTGAGGAATTGTAACATGGAACGTAAACATGGCAGGCAAGGAAAGCATCATGTGTCCTGCGCTGATGTTTCACTGCTCACACTATATACAAACCAGAATAAAACTTTCAAAATTGTGAGGCATTGTGATATAACTGAAATAACATTTCATTGCTTTTGCTGTTGAAGACCCTGTGCCAGAATCTTACTGGGACAGTCACTATTTCCCACTCTGCTAGTTAACCTGGCAGGTTGGTCTTGCTTATTATGCGCAGATGATTTCCTGTGTAAATAGAATGTATTTATTCCTCTGGTTAATTTAATAATTATTAAAAATAATTGTCCATATTGACCTCAAAGAAGCTGTTCATAAAAGGTTATTTGCATATATAAAATTTGTATGCTTCTGAAGATGTGTTTCTGTTAATTTAAGGTCTACAAAAAGACAATCCTGTCCACCTTTTTCCCCCCAGATTTGTTGTCTAGAATAGACTTGGATGAACTGATGAAAAAAGATGAGCCACCTCTTGAGTTTCCTGATACTCTTGAAGGATTTGAATATGCTTTTAATGAAAGTAAGTAATGCATTTGATAAAAAGTCAGTTAGAAGCAATAAAATGTTAATATTTTTTCCAGAGCTTGTGTTCATAGCTTGGTACATAAAACTAATATACTGGAATAGTCAAGTGAATTCAGTTCTCATCAGATATGCACAAATAAACATTTTTATGTTGATGCCATTTGTTTTTTTGGTCATTCTAAAAACAGAAAGGCACTGAAAAAGAATGGTAGCAATCCCTCACTGAAAAACCTCAGTCAATGTCTGGTAATAGAATAGTATTTATTATTATTAATTATTATTAAAATCTTTTGTATGCTGTCCTATTATACAAGGTCGCAGGACGGCTTCCAATATTTAAAAAGACAAGTAAAACAACAATTTCAATAAATAATAACACAGAGCAAAACAATAAATCACAAAACAAACAGAGCGACTGAACTTTTTATTTAAGCAGCATTTTAAATGTTAATATTATTGAATTTTATTTGGCCAGGGCGGCTTATTTTATTCTACTGTATATGTTTTAATTGTTATTGTTTTAATTTATTGTGTATTTTATTCAATGTTGTGAGCCGCCCCGGGGCTTCGGCAAGGGGCGGCATAGAAATGTTTTAATAAATAAATAAATAAAAACTTAAAAACTATTAAAGTTTAAAATACTGTTTAAATAAAAAGGTTTTGGCCTGGCACCCAAAAGAGTATAAACTTGGTGCCAGGCGTACCTCTCTGGGGAGTACATTCCAGAGTCTGGGTGCCACAGCAGAGAAGGCCCTACTCTGATGACCTTTTTACCTCTCTTAGAGAAGGTTCCTGGAGTAGGGCTTCTCCCATAGATCTTAAGGGGCGTGAGGGCATATAAGGAAGGAGACGTTTCTTCAGGTATTCTGGTCCTAATCCGTTTAGGGCTTTATAGATCAAAACCGGCACCTTGAATTGGGCTCGGACTTCAACTGGAAGCCAGTGGAGCTGGTAGAGGACCGGCGTTATGTGAGAATAATGGCCAGTCCCTGTCAGCATCCTGGCAGCTCTGTTCTGCCCCAGTTGCAGTATCTGGACTGTTTTCAAGGGCAGCCCCACATAGAGCGTGTTGCAGTAATCCAAGTGGGAAGTTATCAGAGTATGTATCACTGTTTCTAGGGAGTGCTCATCCGGGTAAGGATGCAGCTGATGGATCAGTCAAAGTTGTAGGAAAGCACTCCTTGCCACTGCCGCCACCTGGAACTCTAGTGACAGCTCTGGGTCTGCGGACCCTGTCCTTTAGAGGGAGTGCTACCCCGTCAAAATCACCTACCTGGAGACCTGCACCGTCCACCAAGAGGACTTCTGTCTTACCTGGATTGAGGCTCAGTTTATTGGCCCTCATCCAGCCCATTACCTTGGCCCAGCACCGGTTCAGTACAGTCACCGCCTCACCTGGAGCAGATGTAAATGAGAGGTAGAGCCGGGTGTCATCGGCATACTGATGACTCCACAGCCCAAACCTCCTGATGACCTCTCCCAGCAGTTTCATGTAGATGTTAAATAGCATAGGGGACAAAATAGAGCCCAGTGGAACTCCATGGCAAAGCTGCCATGGCACAGAGCTATAGTCCCCAACACCACCATCTGGAATCGGCCGGCCAGATAGGAGTGGAACCACTGCCACGCAGTGCCTCCTACTCCCAAGTCAGCCAGCCTATCCAGAAGGATACCATGGTTGATGGTATTGAAAACCGCTGAGAGGTCCAGGAGAACCAACAGGGATGCACTCCCCCTGTCCCTCTCCCTGCACAGGTCACCATACAGGGTGACCAAAGCAGATTCAGTACCATAACCAGGTCTGAAGCCAGACTGAAATGGGTCCAGATAATCCGTTTCATCCAAGAGTGCCTGGAGTTGTCCTGCCACCACCCGCTCTAACACCTTGCCCAAAAACAGAATATTGGCCACCGGTCTAAAGTTGGTGGCCACCTCTGGGTCCAGGGATGCGCTCTTTGGGAACGGCCAGATCACTGCCTCCTTCAAGGGGCCTGGGACCCGGCCCTCCCTCAGTGAGCCATTAATAACCTCCTAGATCCAGGGACGAATCCCGTAACTGGCCTCCTTAAGTAGTCAGGAAGGGCAAGGGTCAAGAAGACAGGTGGTAGGACGTACCATCCCAAGCACCTTGTCCACATCATCAGGCCGCAGTAACTGAAACGCATCCATTAAAGATAGACCAGACGGAGCTCTGAACACTTCCCATACTGGAACAGTATCAACTGTGGAGTCCAGATCATGGCGAATCTGAGCAATTTTTTCTTTAAAGTGCTGGGCAAAGTCATCACAGTGGGCTGCCAAAGGTGCGACCATGTCATTTTCCTGGCCAGCATGTGTTAGGCCTCACACTATTTGGAACAGCTCCGCCAGATGGCACTGTGAGGAAGCAATGGAAGCAGAGAAGTACTGCCTCTTCGCCATCCTCACTGCCGCAGCATAGGCTAGATAATGACATGTAAGTGTGTTGGGTCAGAGTCATCCCAAGATTTCCTCTACCTGCGCTCTAATCGTCTCCCAGCCTGCTTCATCACCTGCACTTCAGGTGTATACCATGGTGCCGAGCGGGCTTTGCTAGGTGGGAAAGAATGCTTAGGAGCAATCATGTTGATTGCCCTGGTCATCTCCCTATTCCACAAATCGACCAGGACATCAACAGGAACGCCAGCTTGAGCTGCCAGAAAATCCCCGAGAGCCCTCAGAAATCCATCTGGATCCATCTTGCTCTGAGGATGGACCATCTTAATAGGGCCCGCACCCTTCTGGAGGGAGGAATCAGCTCCAAGCACAAACCTCACAAGGAAGTGGTCTGACCATGACAAAGGAGTTAAGGTCAAGTTTCTCACTTCCAGGCCACCCTCTTCCTGTCCTGTCAAGAAAACCAGGTCAAGCGTGTGACCTCTTTCATGGGTTGGGCCAGTGATATGTTGAGACGGTCCCATGGCTGCCATGGAAGCCATGAAGTCCTGAACTGCCCTGGATAGAAATGCCTTGGCATGAGTTAAAGTCCCCCAGGAGCAACATCCTCAGGGGCCCCCAACACCAGATCCGAGACGATCTCCATCAGCTCAGGCAGGGAGTCTGCTGGGCCGGTAGAGTCCCTAATCTGTCTCAATCACCCAACATCAGGTACAAACACTCAAAACCTGGCCTCAAAGGGACAGGAAGCCCTGTGAGGGAAATGTTGGCTCAATGAATTAATGTGACCCCCCCCCCCCCGGGCGTGATTGGTGTTGTACCAAGTATCCGGGCGGGCATAATTGCATGAGGGAGACATCTCCCCCTTCACCCACCCAGGTCTTGGTAATACGTGCTAGGTCAGTCTCCTCATCCAAGATCAAGTTATGAATGAGGAATGTCTTGTTATGGACCCACCTGGCATTCAACAGCAACATCATCAGGCCCAGGGGGTGGCTGACATTGCTGCCAGGATCCTTCTGGTTGGGGGAATAACCAGAAGAGGGGACCGGTATCAAACATAGGTCCCTCCTTCTCCTGTGCTGGCCAGTTAGACCCCCAATGCCATACCTCCCCCTGCCCAGCACGACCCCAATGGTGGCGCCCTCATACTCGCCAGGTAAAACCATCCCAAGTTAAAACCAAATAAACCACTGTCACTCAAAAGAAGAAGAAAAAGAAAAGAAAAAAGAAAGAGAGAGAGAAAAGGCAGAGTCTCTGGCCCAGTCCAGTCCCTTGTGGCCCAAACGACAGTGCACTGCTCTTTGCCCATTGCTGTTCAGCCACTGGTGCGATGTCCGGCGTGAGTCTCCCGGGGTTCCCTGGGTGCGCCCGGCAGGAAAAGAGCTCCGTCCGCCCCGCCCATGACAGCTCCGCCCCCACCACAGCACAGCTCTCACCTGTGCCTACTGAGGTGAAGGGAGCGAGGGCGAGAGTGTGGAGTCTCTTCTGTGGCACAGATGACAGTGGCAGTGTCTTTGTCACCTGTGCTGCACTCGACAGTGCAGGTCAGCATGGCGAGGTGCAGGGGGCCAGTCTCAGGGCGCGATGTCCAGCGTGCGCCCGGCAGGAAAAGAGCTCCGTCCGCCCCACCCGTGGCAGCCAGTTTAAAGGCTTATCTAGTCCTTCATTCAGCTACACAGAGGTCATCCCTAGAAATCCACAGGAACCCTTCCACTCATGTTCCCCAGCAACTGGTATACATAAGCATACAGTCTGTAATGTTGGAGGTAGCATAGAGCTATCAGGCTATAAATTATAGCAGTACCTTCTATGAATTTCTCTAACCCCTTTTTAAAGATATCCCTTTTTAAAGATATTACATCTTGTGGTTGTGAATTCCATAGTTTAAATACTTGCTAGGAGAAGTGTTCTCTTTCATCTGTTTCTGAATTTCTCACCCTTCAGCTTAATTAGGGTAGAGTCTTTTCTACACTGTTGCATATTTTAAAACACCTCTAGCCTATCTCCCAGACTCTCCTTTTTTCCTAAGTTAAATGGCCCCAGACACTGAAATCTTTTCATATAAATTTCCAAAGACTTGATCATTTTGATTGATCTAATTTGCATTTTTTCAATTTTCACACATTTATTTATTTATTTGATGCAATGACTGGAAATGTATGTTGTGTTCCAGGTGTGGTCACACCATAGATTTGTGTAAAGGTAGTATGGCAGTTTTGTTGTTGCTTTTGTTCTGTCAAGTAATCTCCAACTATGAATGAATGCCCTCCAGCATGTCCTGTCCCCACAGCCCTGCTTAGCTCTTAGAAATTCAGGACTATGGTTTCCTTTAAGGAGTCAGTCCATCTCCTGTTTGATCTTTTCTTCTTCTCCTTCACCTTTCCCTACCATGATTGTCCTTTCCAGTGAATCTTGTCTTCTCATGATGTGCCCAAAGTATAACAGCATTTTCCCCCATTTCTGCTCCTAGGGAAAGTTCTGCTTGATTTGATATAGAGCCTACTTGTTCATCTTTCTGCTGGTCCAGGGTTTTTGCAAAGCTCTCCTCCAGCACCATGTTTCAAATGTGTCAAATTTCTTCCTATCAGGTTCTTCACTGTTCAGCTTTCATATCCATACATAGTGATTGGGAATGCAATACTGTGAATGATCTTGGCCTTGTTCTCCTGTGAAGCATTCTTACACTGGTTGGTTTTTTCTAGTTCTTTCATTGCTGTCATTTTAGATTTTCTTGGCTGCACTCTCTTTCAATTGATGACTGAGTCAAATTTTGCAAAATCTTTCACAATGTCAATGACTTCATTGCTGCAGTAAAGTTGTATAATTTACCTGTGGTCCTGATTTTTGTTCCCTTAATATTCAGTCCCATGCTAGATAAATGTCAAAGGAATAAAAAGAAGTCCAGTTATGGGATGGATTGCTTCCACAAAGGAAGCTATCACCTTGAGTTTAGAAATGCTGAGCAGGCATGTGAAGGACAGGATAATTTGGAGGACATTCATTCATAGGGTTGCCATGAGTCAGAATTGAATTGTTGATATATAACAGGAAAGGCAGTGCACTTCTAAAAGTCATGTTTGTGCATGTCCGCTTTTGGAGAAATCCTTCCTTGATCCAGAGGATCTTAATAACACCAGACTGGTAAGCAAATATTCCTTTTCTGGGCAAGGTTCTTGAGAGTGTGGGTACCAACCAGCTTCAGGCACTAGTGGTCATGAGACAGATTATTTGGATCCATTCCTATCAAGGTTTAGTTGTAGTTTTGGCATGGAAGCAGCCTTAGTTACCCTGCATGATGGCCTATGCCAGGAGAGAGATGAGGGGAATGTGACCCTGTTCTCTTGGAGCTCTTGGTAGCTTTTGACACCACTGACCATGGTATCATTCTGGGGTGACTATTTGAATTGGGAGGGGGAGGGGGAGGGGAACAATAGTTCTTCTCCTAGTTAGAAGGCCATTTACAGAAGATGATGCTTGGTTAATAACCCATGGGTTCTCTTCCATGGAATTTCTCAGAGGTTTCTTTGGTCTCCAGTGTTATTTAACATCCACAGAAAACCACTGAGTGGGATCATCTAGAGTTTTGGAGGTAGGGTTAGGGCTAGATTGCTAACAGTATATTGATGATATGCAGCTATTTCTCCTTGTCATCATCAGCAGGTGAGGCTGTGAATGTGCTAAACCTATGTTTGCCTGTGACAGTGGACTTGGTCATGAGACTGATTTGATGAGGACTAAGAAACCATGTAGGCAAGACTGAGATGCTGTTGGTGGATGGTTCCTCTGACTGGATGGTGGTTTTCAACTTGTTTTACATAGGATTAAACTCTGCATGAAAGAAGATTCATAGCTTAAGGGTTCTTGATCCATCACCCTGATCCATCATGTGACCTCAGTAGTTTGGATTGCATTCTCCTATCTTCACTTGGTGGCCAATCTCTGCTACCTAGGCAGGAATAGCATGGTTTCAATAATCTACAGTTTGCAATAATCTAATTCAGAGATTACCAATGTACTCTATGTGGCGCTGCCTTTAGAATCATAGAACAGTAGAGTTGGATGGGGCCAGGAAGGCCACTGGACCCAACCCCCTGCTGTTGCAGGTCACTAACTTACACTGTCCCACTCAGATGAGTGTCTAGTTTCTTCTTGAATATCTCTAGTGTGGGAGAGCCCAGGACCTCTTCAGGCAACTGGTTCCACTGTCATATTGCTCTAACAGTAAGGAAACTTTTCCTGATATCTAGCCTTTATCTGGGTTGTCACGACTTGAGTTGATTATTCTGTGTCCTACACTCTGGTATCATGGAGTGGTATAGAAATGAAAATACTGCTCCTCCTACTAATGTCTTCTGCTGGGTTTCTAGTAGATTCTTTTCTTTAAACTTAGATGCTTTGTGGCCATTTTCAGCTATGTATATGTTTCTTTATTTTTAATGTCTACTTAAAACAACCTTAAGTACAATTACTAGAGAGTAAACTCCTTTGCACATAGTGAGATTTATTCCTGAGTAAATATCTGAAGATTCCATTGTACAATTTTAGTTTATAAATACATTCCTGTGAAAGCAAGCAAAGAAATACGTCAGGGTTTGTGTGCCTTATGGAGAAAAAGTCATAAACTGAGAATTAAGCCCACTCCTCCTGCAGTTCTGGCCCACAGTGAGGGTCTCCAAAAAGAGGAGATCGAGCAAGTTCAAAGTGTTTCTTAAAATGCTTCAAATATAACCTATAGCTTGTCAATGAGTTTCTAAGTGAAGCAGTTACGGAAGTCATAAGCGCTTCCCAAGTAAATGGCAGTGAGCATTGGTGATATACAGTATGTAAGTGATGCAATTCATGGCATTTCGGAATTGGTATTTTGAATTGTTGCTAGATGAGAACAGGCAGCACAGAAATAGAGCATTGATGTAATGTGCACACAGAGACTTACTCCTTTCTAGAGCTGTTCTGCACTCGCTGAAACTCCTACACAGTTTCTCTGTGTAGCTTTTTACCATGTCTTGCGGATAACTTGCTGTAATTATTTCCAGATAGAAATTTGAAGAAGAGTTTTATGCTTTCTCCCAAATACCATATTTCCACATGTAAAGTGAAACCTTTCATAACTGTTGCTACCCAGCTAGCTACCAATGACTGAATGGTCTAATAATAGTGATAAAGATTGTATACAGCCTTAATGTCTTTGCTTTTGCTCCTTAAAATATATGATCTGCAAAAGACAGTGCATCAATAGCTGTGTATTATTTCCAGTATACTCTGTATGGAAAGAAAAATGTTAGTTTCTTAATGTTGTCTTGTACTGTTCAGTTTTATGTGGGGGAAAGCTTTGCTTTAAATGTAGTCATTTATGCAACACTTAGCTTTTTTTGCTTTTATAGGAAGGTACTTAGAAACTAAAAATGTCATGAAAGTAATGCTCTTTGAAAGGAGCAGTTCAACACTTTACTCTTCATGTTCTTATTTTTAGAGCAGTGCAATCTCTGTCTCCTTTTTACACTGCGTATTTAATAGAGCACATATGATTGCTAAAAGAAGATAAGCTGAAATCTAGGTGTGTTGTATTGATTAACAGTTCCATCATTCTAATATTTGAGTGGCATTGTTAGGGCAGTATTGAATAGATTCTTGATCCTAGTGCCTGCAGATTGACAGGTTTGGCTGGAATTTTTTAACTTGCACACTAATGTATTTTTAAATCACTTATGCTTCAGCATTTGGAAAGAAGGTGTGCCTTTTATTCTTGCAAAGCAATAATGAAATTTTAGTAGTTGGTGTTCTCATGTAGGTTAACAGCACTTGAAAATATACTATAATTCTTACTGGACAGTATTTACAATCTCCTTAGGGGAAAAGGTACTTCACCATTAACCAGCCTAAAAGAGCATAGAAACTAAGTATAGAACTTTTAAAAGAAACATAGATTACAGAATATGGTTATTAGAGTATTGGAAGAAACAGAGTATGATTATGCTATAAAAAGGATATTATGACCTGAGTGATTGGATATGAATTTGGGAAGGAGTATTCCCCTAAAGTTTGGGGGAAGTACTCTGAAACTGAGGTAATGGCAGGGCTGAAAAAGCTAACTAAACCTTTTAAGTTTTCAGTATCTCTGCTAATTAAACAAAGTTTTCATTTTGAAGCTTCAAGATTTTTTCAAGGGTAAACTTCCCTTACAGCAGCAAGAACAAGACCAAAGTAGTAACAGTGTTACAAAAGTATTCATCCTTGTTTTGGCAAAGAAAATATTAAACTTTATCTTTCCCGCTGAAGGTCTCTTCTATTCTCTTTAACTCTGCTTTTACATTCAGATAATTCAGGCTTTGCGGGTAATAGTCTTAGATTGTCTTTTAATTACTTGACTCGTTTTACAAAATAGTTAACTATATTTTGAGCATTTTTTTGGCCGGGGGAGAGCATATATTGAACTAAGGCCTGCTTTCCACATAATGACAATAGTGACTATGGGTTGTTGTTGAATTGTGGGTTACATATGACCCCCTGCATTGTGGTTTAACTATAGGCTGTTAAGCACAAACAACCCAGGAAAAGAATCAATGATTTGTTATTGGATTGTGAACTCTGGGTTGTTTGTAATTAACAAGGCAAACCTAAACCATTGTGCAGAATGGTGGCAGCCTATGATTCAAACCATACACAACCTCTACTCTTGGTTGTTTTGAGTGAACTAGTCAAAGATTGCAGTTCATGATAGCATTCTTTGCACTCTTAGCACATTTTCTTTGACCTATCAATTGGACAATAATTCAATTCTGTTTTGAACTTTTAACGAGTAACTAGATGCAACACATAAAGAGAACTGTTATTTACGAAAAACAGTTAATACTTGCAAAAATGTTTACATAGTGAGTACTGCTGAATGTTTTGGAACTTCGCAGATCTAACCTGAAATCATTTTACTTGATAGGATACCATCAGGGTTCTAGTCCTTTCGTCTGAGATCCACCATATTTAATGTGATATGTACCTTTGATTCTGTAATCAGGATGACTTAATTATCAAGTTTCACATACAAAATTCAGCTTTGTGCAAATAGGTTATATATTTTTTCCTTAAATGTTTGTTTATCTCTTGGCCTTTCTACACCTACTGTGAAACTAATGTAGAAAAATGTAGTCATTAAAGTATAGTCTATTTTCTTGGAATGTCATGATAGTTTTAAATTCTGAGAACAGTGAATGGAAGGAAGCTCTTGTTAGAGGGTGATCCTACCCTGACTTCCCTGCTGAACCACCCAATCCAGTTTGAAATGATCAGCTTTTCCTTACCTTTCCAACAATTCCATGGCCCATCCTGTTTCCCTTAGGAGGGTTCCCAAAGTGTGGGAGTTCTCAAAGTCCTTCTGGTCATAGTTCTCAGGATTTTACTGTTTATAGATAACTGTTATCTCTAAATCATGTGTTTTAAATCTAATATTACTTTTCTTTTCTTTTCTTTTTTTTTTGGTAGAGGGGCAACTGAGACATATAAAAACTGGAGAGCCATTTGTTTTTAACTATCGTGAAGATTTGCATAGGTGGAATCAAAAGCGTTATGAAGCACTTGGAGAGGTATGTATTATATGCACGCAAGATCTTATTGTATAGTATGCAGTTTTGTGCTATTAAGTAAGGGAGAAATGCTCAATATTTTCAGGAGATGATCACATTGAATATTCTTGAAAGTATGGATGATATGATCTATTAAGAAGGAAGCTGCTGTATTTAAACTGCATAGCAGCCATACAAAGTAGCACAATCAACTGACTAGTTACCAGGTATCAGGTGAACAAGAAAAGCTGTCAGTTTTGTACAAATCTTTCAGTAAATATTGCAATAGGGCCTTCTGCTTGCAGTTCAGTACCTATACGTATTTATGGAATTGGGTCTTCCATTTCAGCATCATTCTTTCTAGCTATGATGTGATTCTATTTTTAATATGTTAATAGGAAGGCAAATTCCCTCCATAAAGTACTGAAGTAAATATTTTTACATTTTATTTTTCTTGCTTAGATTTTAATTCATGTTGAGTTCCATATTGTTTACCTTGTAGCTTTTCACTGATCTACATGATTATCCCATTTTTGACTAATGAAACCTAAACTTTATTTTGACCAGTATGTTATATAAATTAGTAATAATGTGTGAGGAATATGGTTTGGAAGTGGGAGTCTGTCAGTTTTACTTAGCCTGGCTCTCCGGACTACACCCTGCTTTCTCTCTTCCCTATGTCTGTCTTGAGCCAAGTGTTGACATGGGCATCCAGTGGGCAGTGAGTCCAGATGAATCTGCAAGCTCTGCTTGTGCATATGCTGCACATGCATCCACTGTGCACATGAAATTTTGCTCCTGCATATGTGACTTGCAGGCTTTGCCTACTTTGCACAAATAATAACGTAATTCGTGCAAAGAAGCTGCTAGGTGTTCTTGTGCATTCATGGGCTTGTCTTGCTTCCTGGAAAGAAGTCAGACAAGCACAAGAGAGCTGGATTCCAGCTTGATCTCATCTCTATAAGTGAGTTTCTAGATCTTGGTGGTATTAAGTTAGGATTTTTTAAAGCCTGCTATTACTTTACCCACTGTCTTTGTTTTTTCATGAATGTGAACTTTGCTTTTTCCCAATTAGAAAGGATGCAGCCAGCACACCTATAAGATTTAGGATAGCTAGGCATTACCAAGCTTCTGCTTTTTCTTTGCTTGATTTTGTACCTTATGAATGACTTTCAAAGCTCTTTCTCTCTCTCTCCACATATACACACACAAACACACACACTTTCATTTTCTCACTTGTTTGTATTCGAATTTAAAAACACAGGAGGAATATCAGAGGTCTCTGTAGCCATCTATTCAGCATGGGGTTTTTCTGCGAATAAATAAAATGCTTGAGTACATTAGACAAAGGGTGGGAAGTAAAAAGGCCACCACAGTACATTCTCTCCATATTTATTAAGAAGCAAATGTCTTTATATTAAGGCATTTTTCTAAGAAACAAAGTATTTAGGCTCACTCTCAGCTGACTGTGCATAAGATTGCCGGATTAGTCAGGTTTCAAATTCGTGATGCAGAATTTCAGAATAATTGAAGGTAGCATAACTTTATGATCTCATTACATGAGAAAATTGGCTTATTGAGGGAGTTTTAGCCAGCATTGAGATTGTTCAAACATGTTTGTTTAATTTGAAAATTGATAAGAACATGTTTCTTTTTGGCAATATACAGACAATGTGGCAATGCGTGACTTTGCATTCAGTCCTGTGTGGTACAAAGAAAAGCCCGATGGACTGAAGCATGTTGGCACCAATTCTGCTGGGCAGGAAAGGCATGACACCTGCTTATATCTCTCACAGTGGCATTCCCTGTTTACATCTATCAAGAGTTAGATGTCACCCTCTGAAGAAATAAGAACATCAAAGAGAGTATATGCTTCATAGAGATAGCTTACCATGGGGAGGGATTACTCTGTTGCACTTCCATCTGTTGCAAATACACCTAAGCAGTGTTGTGTCTTGCCAGCAACAGTTGCATGACAATCAGATGCTACATGCCTTCCCCTCAAGATGCGTTATGTGGTTGAAAGCTCTCCACCTATGAGGCATGAAAGATCATATTGCAAGTACGTGCTAGTTACTGGATTGTACCAAAGGATTTCAGGAAAAGATCAGTCTGTGCTCTATAGACTACAACAAAGCCTTTGACTGTGAGGATCATGGGAAGCTATGGATGGTTGTGAAAGAGATAGACATGCCTCTGCACTTGATGGTCTTGATGGATAATGTATCACGGGCAAGAAGCTACTGTTAGGACAGAAAATGGAGAAACAGAATGGTTTCTCTTAGGCAGTGGTGTCAAACAAGAATGCATTTTATCTTCCTCTCTGTTTAGTCTGCACACAGAAGACAACATAAGGAAAGCTGGATTGAATCAGAGGAAGAAGTGAAAATTGGCAGAAGAAACATCACTAATTTAAGATAGGCAGATGATACCGTATCAGTGGCAGAAAGCAGCAATGACTTGAAATGACTCCAGAGAAAAGAGAAAGAAGAAAGTACAAAAGGAGGTCTGCAGCTCAATATTAAGAAAACAAATACAATACAAAACAAAAAAACATGTTCACAGATGAATTATGGAACATTACTGTTAATAGTGAAAAAACTGACATATTCAAAGATTTCACATATCTTGGCTCAGTCATCAATTCAAAGGGAGACTGCAACCAAGATATTCAAAGACGACTGGGACATGGAATGGCAGCAGTGAAGGTATTAGAAAAGATTTAGTGTAAGGACAGTTTTCTGCAGTTCAAGGTTAAGATGACCCAAACTATTTCATTCCCAGTCACAATGTATGGGTATGAAAGCTGGGCACTAACAAGAAAAAAAAGGCATTCAAAACATGGTGTTGGAGGAGAGCTTTGCAAATACTCTGGACTAACAGACAAAACAGATCAAGCAAGAGCTTTCCCTAGAAGCAAAAATGACAAAACTGAGGTTGTCATACTTTGAACACACCATGAGGAGGCAAGATTCACTGGAAAAGACAAATCATGTTAGGGAAATTTGAGGGCAGAAGTTGAAAGGAAAGCCCAAATATGAGATGGTTTAAATCCATAAAGAAAGCCACAGCCTTGAACTTGGAAGAGCAGAATGGAATTGCTGTGAACAGAACATTTTGGTGGACTTTTGTTCATAAGGTTCTCACAGCTTGAAAATGAATTGATGGCACATAAAAACAATGCTTCAATTGGACAATTGTGATGATACACATTTGTAATGGGGAAAAAACCCTAAACTTTGCCCAATAATCCAGAGGAAAATTGCAGTAACACACCAAATTGTACTAGTGTTAAAAAAAAAAAAGAGCACTGACCCTGACCTAGTGGCAGTGAGCTACTTCCCATTCAGAGTTGGAAAATCCACAGTGAGATTTATAGAAACTATGTGATCTTTATCTGGTAGATATAAAGGTAGGCAACAAGAAAATAAAAATCCCAGACTTCCATGACATTGGAAACCTTTGTGCATAAATTTATCCCATATAAAAATCCTCATTCTTGAGGGGAGCGTACTGGAGTTTCTTACCAAAATCTACAGTGTAGTTTTGTAGGTAGGTGGATGAAAAGGGCAAGTTCATGTATGCTCTGTTTCTAGGAAAAGAAAAACACTTGTGACATAACTTTAGGAATTCTCCTTTGTCAGATAGGGTAGCAATGTGCAATGATCTACATTCTACTCTGTAACAGTTAACAGAATCTATGTTCCCTCTCATCCTGGCTTCTACTTTGGATGATGGTGCCTGAAAAAGGGGGGGGGGACTTCCTCAATCTCCATAGACAGGTGAGACTACCCAAAGAGAGAGCATTTGCATAAGGAAAGTCACAGTGGTGTACTCTCTATACACTTCTGGATGTTCAGAAAGACCTATAGCACCTGTTACTGTCATGCACTGCATTCTTTACAATGTCTATGAATTGAGTGGTAATTTGCTTCTGGAGTAGAACTGGAGCTGACAATGATGCCATCACTGGCTTCAGCAGCCTGCCACACACTTTCTGAATTCCATGCTTAGAAATGGCATTTTGTCATAAAGTATGAACGGTGTGTCCAGCTATAGCTGACTTCATCTGGGACCATTATCTATGGCTATGTACTGTGTATTAAAATTTTTCTCCCCACAAACAATTAAAGGAAGCACTTGCTCACTTCCTATTTATAACCTGTGCAATACTTTAGTAAACCATTTTTTGTAATTCACCCCATGTCCAACATATGTGAGGAAAGCATGTAAATTGGTAAAGAAAACAGACCTGAAGTGGGGGAAGGCATAGGGTGAAGACAGCAGTGAGGAGAGTTGGTAATGATGGCTATCCAGTGCCAGCAGAAAGGTGACAGAAAATGTAGTTTTTATGCTTACCACTCACGCTAACTTCACTACTCTACAATTTGTGGGGAAGAGGGGTGGAAGATTAGGAAGTAATAGAATGGTATGTATGGATGAAAAAAGGGCTGGTGTGGTGCTCCAACCTGGGAGAAAGAATGGATGGAACAGTAGTAAAGGGAAGCACCTCCCCAAGAGGAAGGTACATGTTAGAGCAAAAGACCAGCATG
Source organism: Varanus komodoensis (assembly GCF_004798865.1). Taxonomy (NCBI): domain Eukaryota; kingdom Metazoa; phylum Chordata; class Lepidosauria; order Squamata; family Varanidae; genus Varanus; species Varanus komodoensis. The sequence continues at coordinate 21,726,571 of NW_025336087.1, read as the reverse complement.
ATACTGCAACCTAGAAGGAAGGCAGAGCAGTGGGGAAGAAAAATGTGAGAAATTACACCATCATAGAGTCTAATGGCTACTTGCAGCATTGATCAAATGCAGAAAGGATGTTTTATTCCTTGCACAAAACTCAAATAGGAAGTGGATGCCCTGGAGTAGAGGAATGATTTTTTTCCCCTACTGGAATAAGGCTTCTAATTAAGATGCCAGGACAACATTGCTAAGCAGAGCCAAAGAACCCCCCAACAATAGCTGACCAGTGTCAAAGAGGTCACAAAGGCTCCAAGGACATATTTCAGGAGCAGGTGAGGAGGATAAGAATGATTTGTTGACTTTGCTGTCTATTTGCTGACTTATTCTAATTTTTGGTCTTTTCTCTCAGATTAGACATTTTCCTCTAGTTGTTTTTGGAATTACCTTCCTAAGTGGATTGCACTGGGTTCTCAATGCAGTAAAATAAATAGGTTGCCTTCCCCAGTAAGAGAGGTGTGGTGTACAGTTTTACATTCATTACAGCCTTATTTATTTTTGCATGCAAAATTAACTTTATGGGGAAATCCAGATTTAAAGATTGGCAAGAAAATATTTGTTTGGCAGACTTGGATGCACAGGCTGATGTTTACTTTGGATCAGCTTGTGGGTCTTAATGCTAACTTTCTGCCATGTTCTGTTTTGCATGCTAAATATGATTTGCCAGCTGTAACTGAGTGAAAATATGTGTATTTGAAACAGCTGTAGGAATTTAGGTTTGGCCCTGCTGCCTTTACAGCCTCTGAGCCCTCTTTGTTATTGATTGAGGCTGAACAGGTATACTGAATTACAATCCATGTTTATAAATATCTGTTACAGGTAACCAAATATGAAACATGGGGTCTTAAAAATGAATGAAATGATGAATTTGTATATCCTGTTTTGTTGTCATCTATTTATTGTTTTGTTGCCATCTATTTCCAATGAAATAAATTATCTTAGGTTACATTTAATTCAGCAAAAATTGATGTTGCAAATGTATTGGACATCACACTGTCTTTTCAATAAGGGTTCATCTGAATTGGTCAATGGTTGGAGGTGAAATACAGCTAATGCTTCTTTTAGTCATATGTTCTGTTAATGCCCAATGTCTGCTTCCTTTTGGGAAGTGGTAGTAATTCAGATACATTTTGCCCTCTTTAATATTCACAGACACATACTTTTATCTATCTACCTGTCTCTTGGAATTTAATGCAAATATAAATGGATTCTCCGCACCCTTCTGAGAGCCAAAAGACTAATGTTACAACATTGGAAGGACAGATTGCCACCTGCTGCAACACAGTGGGTTGAGGACCTAATGATGGTTTCAATTTCTGAATGGGTGGTTTTTTGGTATTTGTTTATAAATGGACAAATAGATTGGTATCTGAGCTGCCTTTGTTGAAGTCTGTACATTAGTATCTATAATAATAATAATAACATATTTTCCTAAACATAAAACATAGATGGGTACATGGTATATTTGTGTTATTGTAAGAATCATTCAGATTTTATTTTAAAAGTAATACTTTATTCAGATTTTTGTTTTTATTTTGAAACTCACAAAAATGAATAAAACCAATCATTGTAGCTAGAAAAGGCAATTACATGAGTGACATTATGAAACAGTAGATTGCTCTAGCTGTGACCACCTTTAAAGAGGGAAGAAGTGATGGAATGGGTAGAGTAAAACTTAGACCATCAACAAAACCATATATGTGGGTTTTATAATTCTTTAAATGGAATGCTGGCTTTAATTGGTAAAAACAGTTTCTGTTTTCAGGAAAAGATGCCAGGAAAGTGCAGATGGAGGCATCTTTTTCAGGCAATGGACTTCAATGCTTATATACAAGATATATAATTTGCTTTCTAAAATATTGTTCTGGCTTTGGCATGCTTTGCCCAAGTTTATCATTGACAGCAGGAATCTGTGATTGTGTATTCAGCTTCCCTTTTGGGCAGTGTTGTTCCACTTGTTTATCTCATGAAATTAATTAGGATGTACTTGGTTTCAAAACTACAGGTTTCAAGCTTTGTTATGTATTATTCAGCATAGTTTTCTAGCATACTAAAAAATTAACAATTTCAATAAGGTGATAAGGTGCTTTTGCTGTAGCAGCAGCTGAAGTCTATATGGCTCTAGGAATGCCTCGAAGCTGAGGCATCTGGATGCAGATGGTTCAGAGATAGTTCTGAAATAGAGGGTGGAGTGACAGGAAGAGGATGGAAGTGCTGCTAGAGTCCTTGTACTCTTTAACACCACACATTTTTAAAAGCAAGTATTCTGCAAGCCCAATACTAACAAATATATCACATCCAACTAATAGTGAAGAATAATTCTGCAGAACATTTCATTATCATTTGTCAGACAAAAGCATATGTTCATGACTTGAATAAGATGGCTGAGCATCTCAAATTGTATGTTTGAGATTTATAAAGGTATGGGAAGCAACTACACTATAGGCAGTCCCCACTTCTAGTTGTCAAATGAGAGTTACAGAACAGTGAGTGGGATGACTAAACATATACAAATTTCAAAGTGAAAAAAATAATGTAAGATTATTAAATATCTCTGAAAATGGGAAAAAGTGTAGTCTAGGAAGGGAATGAAATAAAGGAGTAAATTGACTGATGGCATTTCAATATGTAGTAGAGAGAGAATATCATTAGCAAGATTAGGAAGAACAGACAGCAGGGTTTTTTGTTTTATCAGTTCTCTCACATTTAAACAGCACATGGTGAAGTGAGTACAAAGTTTGGACATCTCACCAGGCAGCCCTGAACAATCCTACTACCAGCCATAAGTTATCAAGATGGTCTGTTTACAAAGAACTCTTGACAGAAAAGCCACACTGGGTTCCAATATCATGCTTTGCAACTCTATGTGGGGACAGCCCACCATAGCTTAGTTTGCTGTATGAACCAGGTCACGATGAGAAATGTGAGACTGTGAGACTGCTTCTGGAAATAGGATCCTTATTGTCAAGTTTCTGTCCATCATCACTCTGTAATGTATAATATACCTCATGTACTAACATTGCCACGTTGTGCATTTCCCTACTCCTACAAGTAGCAACCATCAGTGAATTAATTGATGTAGGGAAATTTGATGCTAGGAATCCAGAAAGTTCATTCAGGTGTAACACTAAACCATGGTTAGGTGTTAAGAGTTCCAGCCAGCTTTGGGCCTGTGCATCCCCTACTTCTCCAGTCTGGTTATGAAGAGGGGTTCAAAAGCTCTTGCTTCCATTTAAAAAAACTCAAAAGTTTTTTTAACACTTCACTTGTTTCAGTTAAACATGTTTAACCATAGCTTATAGTTAGTTGAAATGGTAACCTACCGTTAATATTAAATGGAAGCTCCAGGTTTTTTGTGGCTGTGCCAGAGGGAAGGATGTGTGATCCTGACTTGCCAAGGCATATCTGGACAGTCAAAATAAGTTTTTCTGCAAATTTTCTAAGGGAAGAATTAAACATGGGGATCACCTTTTACGTGGCAGTCCTGTGTTTCAGCCCTATGTTAAAAAGTTGGTGATTCTTTAAAAAAAATTGCAACCCTCTTCTACAGTTGTGCAACTTCATTCACTGTATCCTTATTCTCAACTTGCTTCTTTTTATATTAACATGTATCTTACTTTGAAATCATCACCAAGATTGTCCTGAGTTCTCAGTGTGCTGTACTTCTTTTAGATTTGATGCTCCTTCATAAATCTCTAGGCTCCCTGCTCAAATTGGGTGACTCAGCAGCCATGCATGTACTTTTTGGGAACTACCATTGATTCTTCTCTGAACTCTGTGGGCCATTCTGCAAAATTTGTTTTTATGTTCTAATAGGCTTTCTCCCTCAATAGTAATGAAGTCTGAAGATTCCTGGCCCATGAAAGCATATACCATAATGAATTGGTCAGATTGCTACAACAAAGTCATGAAGCACTTTAAAAGACTAACATGACTAATGGCTTGGATACATACCTTGAAATTTGATTGCTCTTTTAGGAATGTTGCATTTTTATACATTCAGAGCATTTTAACTGCAGAAAATGACTGTGTCACAGACTCCAGTCCTGGCTCCATGTACCCTGTTACTATTTCTGATTGTTCCTCACCATTTTTCTCATCATTGTTACTGCTTTACTGGGAGGGAGACAGCTGATGAACACATAGGGAGTTTCATTGCTCTTCCTTCTCACCACTACTGTTGTTTGGGCCAGAGAGAGAGGAGCGAGAACACAGTTTACAATGGTGAAGAGAGAGGAAAAAAATTCTGGGACTCTTTTCACCAGTCTCTGATTGGGGTCTCTCAGCAAGGGCTCTGATATGCCTATATTTGGCTCTTACAGACTCACTTTTAACAGATTTAAATAGGAGAGCCAGTGTGGTGTAGTGGTGAAGAGCATGGGACTGGGACTCAGGCGATCTGGGTTCTAGTCCCCGCTCAGCCATGGAGCCAATTGGGCAACTTTGGGCCAGTCACAGACTCTCAGCCCAACCTACCTCACAGGGTTGTTGTTGTGAGGATAAAATGGAAGAGGAGATGTAAGCTGCCTTGAGCCCTTTGTAGGAAAAAGGCAGGATATAAATCGAAAAATAAATAAATAAATAAACAAACAAACAGATTTAATGACAAGCAACTCTGCACCCTCCTAATCCTCAATTAAATAGCTCCATGTCTTATTTTTCAATCCATGTTTTTATGCCATTTTATTCTAACAATGCATAACAAAGATATATAAGTAAAACTTGACCAGGTTTGAAGTTATTTCATATCCTGAAGTCTTTTTTATACTTTCCTCTTCCTGTTTCATTGCAAACTTTAATGTAATTTTCATTTTCTTCTTATTGCTCTTATACCCTGAATAAAATCCAAATTTTTCAATTTGGTCTATTATATGTTGTTTAGTATAAATTGCTTGAATCCAATTACTAAAACTTAAACGACAGTCTAAATTAAACCACAGTCTAAATATTGAAGAGTTTTCAATAATATGGCCAAGACACATTGTCAAAAACCTTTTCATGTCTAGAAAAATAAACACCACCACCATCACCACCTCCTCCTCTTCCTCCTCCACCACCACCAATTCAGTTACATCAATCACATAATGAACATTATCTTTCCTATGTCTTTTTGGGACAAATCTAGTCTGATCTACAGTAATCTGCTTTTCTATTCATTTTCTTAGACTTTCTGCCATTATTGAAAAAAAGATTGTAATCCACATTTAATAATGAGATAGGTCAGTAAGAATGTGGCAAGGTGGGGTTGTTGCCTTCTTTGTATATCAGTGTTGTATGGGTTTCCTACAGTGTTGAGGGTAATAATATCATTCATTACTTGTTGGAGTGGTGATATTAATTTTCCTCTGGGCATTTGTAGCATATAACAAATCCATCTGGTCCATGTGCTCTATCTTTTTTAAACCTTCTGATAGTTTGTGATAATTATGTAATAGTGAAACCATCATTTATTAATTTCCTGTGATCAGATGTAAATTTTTCAAGGCATGTTTCTTCTATATACTGCTCCATTCCATCTTCTGAAGTTTGTATTTCTCTGTATAAATTTGGAAAAAAAACTTGTGAACAAATGATTATTTCCCTTTTTATTGTCTTTTTCACCCTTTATTATAAATCTCCTCTCCATCTCTCTTTTAAGATACTACACTAAGTATCTTCCAGGTTTTTGCATATTCAAAATTTTCCTTTTAAAAATCTCACCTACTTTTGTCTTTCTTCAGTCTCTATCAGAACTACTTGATTTCTTAATCAAGAAAACTTCAATTAAGTTGAACCAAGTTCAATTAAGGTTGATGTGTCTTATACATTCTCATGGTGATCTTCTAGTATTTGATTTTTTTTAATTTGTTCTAATTTTTCTAATAACTTCAAATCTGTTTAAATATTTAGAGATAAACACAATGGGATGTAATGATACATTGTTTCAAGATAATTATAACATGATGTGGATGAAGATTCAAAAATTAAAAGTATCAGGGTTGGGAAGAGTTTCTGTTATAAAAATAAATGTCCTACCCAAATTGATTTTTTTATTTCAGATAATACCAATTTCTGTACTGGGAAAAATTCTCCAAGAGTGGCAAAGACAACTGAGTGCTTTTATTTGTAATGGTAAAAAGCCAAGCATTAGATTTAAAATTCTCAAAGATGGAAAAGAAAGAGGAGACTCACAGTACCTAATTTAAAGCTATATTATTAGCTGGTTTGGTTTGGATTTCAGAATGGATTATAAATGTTAATGATTGGTTAGTGAAGCTAGAAATAGCAGATCTAAGGAATGCACAATGAGTCAGTTAAAAAAGGCCTTGACATCAAACAATATTCATGCATTAAGTGTTGATTTAATTAAAAATTAGTATTCTATAAGAAGAATTAGCCCTCCAGTTTCTCCTTTGATATCCCCAGGTGAAGCATATGGAAATTATTCAAGGAAAAACAATGAACTTATAACTTATGGGGATGTGATTGATCAATCAGGATGACTTCAGCCTTGGCAACAACTAAAAGATGAAGGAAAAAATATAGAATGGCTCATTTATTACCACTTGGTTTCAAGATTGAAAGAGGAAATCCAATCAGGGAAAGGTACTGTAAGAGAACTCATGGACTCTGAAAAGCTGATTACACAACAAAAGGATAATTTGTTAGGAAGACTTTACAAGCAATTACTCGAATTTGACACTGAAATTCAGCAAGTTAAGAAATGTATGATAATTTGGATGCAGAACCTCTGAGAAGAAATAATGTCTTGCTAATTGGAAGCTTTATGGGAGAAAGACATTAAATTTACAGTCAGTCAACGACTATGAGAAAATTGGTATAAGTTTTTTTTGTTTTGTTAAGGTGGTATCTTGCTGAAAAGTATAGAAAAAATGGACTAGAGTTGCAATGGAAAATACTGGAAATTTTAAAAAGTAGATGGGACTTTCTACCATATGTTATTACCTATAAAGCCCTAAACAGGTTGGGACCAGGATACCTAAAGGAATGCCTTTTTCCCTATTTGCCCTCTCACCCCCTGAGATCAGGAATAGAAGCCTTTTGCCCTATTTGCCCTCTCACCCCGAGACTGGCAACAGAAGCCCTCCTCCGGGAACCCTCTGTGAAAGACATTAAGAGACAGAGTACCTGGAGGAGGGCCGTCTCTGTGGTGGTGCCCCGACTGTGGAATGCGCTCCCCAGAGAGGTCCACCTGGCGCCGTCATATGTTTTTCGGAGCCAGGTCAAGACCTTTTTATTTAATCAATATTTTTATATGTTTTAATGGGAATTGGATTTTAATATTTGTATTTTATTAATTGCAGCCAGAGTGGAATTGTCAATTTATCTATTTTATTTTGTTGTAAGCCATCCAGAGACGCAAGTAATGGACGGCATACAAATTTTATAAATAATAAATAAATAAATATGTGGTAGACTTGTGATAAAATATAAAGATTTGGGGAGTTGATCTATGCAGAAATACAAAAAATAATCCTTTAAAATAAACTTTCCTGTGAGACCTAAGAATATGCTTTTGAAAGTAATGCCACAGATTTTTTCAAAGAATATGGCAGAGTTATTTAAATATATAACAACTGCTACAAGAATTACAATTGCTTCTAAATGGCAAACAGCAGAATATCCAGCGAATGAAGATTGGAAAAATAAGTTGGCTGAGTATGCAGTGGTGGCAAAATTAACTAATTATGTAAACAGTAGATCAATGGAAGAGTTTAATGATAAATGGAAATTCTATTAGATCTAGTTTAATATACAACAAAAAAGCTCATAAAATATTGTTGGTGATTTATAATTGATTCAAAGTGATTGGGGAACTTGTTGGTTTAGAGAATGCATTTTTATTTCTTTTACATTTTTCTACCTTTCTGTACTTTCTTTTAAGAAAACACTTAAAAATTAAAAAAGACATATAAGAAAAAAAAGTACTACACTGCACTTTTTAGTTACCATACAACATTAAGCACTGTGACACAGAGTATGTGATTAATTATATATATACTAGTTTCTTACATTTTCATTAACATTCCTATCATAAGGAATGTTGCTCTAGTTATTATACCTTCCCAAAAGTAGGGTTCTGTTTTTCTCCTTGCAAGAATATTCCCAGCCACATGGAAATTATTTGAAAACAACTTCATGGCGCTGAGGGGAACTAGTAGAACTACAATCTGGTTCACTAGGGAAGATTCAAACCCGAAATTGTTCATTTTGTTTGAAAAATCATACTGTGGCCCTTGAAGCCTGCTCTCTAACAATTAGCATGCAAACAACCATGACTATTCAACATTGTCCTTCATTTCCATGAATCAATAATCTGACACTCTCATGTAAAACCATTGATTTCTCTTCCCACCCAATCGTTGGATGAAAATAATGTTTTGAAAGCTCAACTGCTTTTGGGATAGATTTTTATTGGAATAGGTGCTTATTTATGCCTGAATTCAGAGGTGTACATCAAAAGTTTCTCTGGCATCTGTTGTTACTGGCAGGTTTGTCACTTCAGGGGTCAACATAGTGCTTATTCAACCCAATCATAGAGCAGAACAGTATCAACTTAGGTCAGCTTCATCGCTTGAGATTTGCTGCAGGGCACTCTGCTAGAATTCATTTTGCATTTTTGCTATGTATCCTGGCACTCTAAACTAGAAAAAAAGTGCACTGACTGTTACACAGCACAAATATATTTCTTTTGTTTAGATGGCTCTTTGTACGGCTTGTCTAGTGTTTTGATAACTTACCACCAACAGCAAGAGCAGTATGACCAAATAAAATATTGTTATTTATAGTAATGAGAAGGAATGCAGTCAAGATCACACTGTTCCTGCCTACTTTTGGAACTCCTGGCAGAAGCCTCACCCATGTTGTATGATATTTGCATTTCTTTCAACAACAAATGGTATATATGCACTTTCCCCTTCTTTCTGCCACAAACTATATGCCATTTTGTTGCTGGCACAAACAAGTTTTGAGTCCTTTATTACCATTATGTTTGCTTTAATGGGTAATTTAAGATAAATTTAGTGAACCATAAATAGACTCTAGGGTAAAGTTATACTGGGTGTATGTTTCTAACATGCCGCTTAAGGAGAAACAAGTCTTAGATGAGTTCACTGCTCACAGTTACATTCTTATTCAGCTTAACTGTAGACAGCAATGTTCTGAAAGACTGAACTTTCTATTAATACTCTGAAGCTCCTGTGATCTGAATTATATCAGAATTATGTGCAAAGGGCAATAATGAAAGGTTATATATTCTTAGTCCTGAGTATGAAAAAATTCTCCAAGTCAAAAGAATGTGTATAAAAATGTATACAGGGTAACAGTTCATTGTTTTATTCTGGCATTTAACCAGCTGTCCAGCTTTGTCACCTACAATGGAACAGCTGTAGTTCTTTGTGGCCTCTGTGCATCACAGGCCCCTGTTGGGTCTGTTGTTGGATAGACAGAGACTCCCTAGCTAGGCATTTTTGGTAGAGTCCCTGCCCCCTTCTCCTACTGCATTCACACAACCCTCCCACCAGCCCCTTACCCATATCTCATAGAAAGAACACTTACCTTAACATCCAGTTTTGAGGCCCAGCCGACAGTCTCACAAGCACTGAAGAAAAAGAAGAGAGCCCCGCCTTTATATAGCACTGGGGGAAGTGGGTGGGGCTTCCACCAAAAATGCCTATCTAGGGAATTTCTCTTTCAGACAACAGGCCCAACACAAGCACAGAGCCCATATGTGTGAGTGCACAGAATGTTGGTTACAGGTAAGCAACCTTACTTTATTGGAGCTCTTAGACTAGAATTAGAGAAATCTACTTTTTAGCATAGCAAAGCTCCTCAAAAGTTTAGTTGTGCAGTATAATGACTAGGAACAGGAGTGGTTTGATCCAAACCCCTTTAGTTCCAATTACTAAAGAACTTTTTGTAATTTGACTCTCTGTTTCAGTGTTAAAATGATCAGCGTTTAACAAACAATAATTTAGCCATAATGAATTTCTACATTTTTCTTCATGGAAGGATTTAACTTGAGTCAATAGCCTAGAGTTCCAAGATCTTGGTTTATGCCTTTAATGTATGTGAAATCTTATGTAGGGTATAGTGTGGAAATTCTTATTTGGAATTTGAGTGTGATTTTGTTCATCTTGCGTGTGAAGCCTAAACATCATGAAATCTGAAGTCACTTCAGTGATATTTAATTCTAATAAAATATGCTAAGAAGTTTAAACCCTGAGTGGGCTTCCTAACATTTTAGGAAGCTGCTAGTCAGTTTTTTTTATAATATACAAATACAAAAAAATCATAACAAAGAAAACACAGTACACAAAATTTAAAAAACAGATATCACCCCTACTGCACCTCTCCACTGGGACCGTGGCTGCCTAGTATTTTTTTCCCTTGATTGTTCTGCTTGTTCTACTTTATTTTCCAGCTTTTATTTCCATAAACAAATCTAGATATGCACATATTGGAACTAGTCCTATTCCCAATATTTGAATTATGTCCTTCAACATAGTGTTCAAACCAATTCAGAATTCAGCTGTCTGCAACTTCTACCTCATGATTTGTTGGGATATAATGTGATATTAACTAATAGAATGACATTTTGAATCCATTCTGTAAATTGGAACTAACACTGTGACTGGAATAGACTTCTTAATCCTTAAGTGACTTTGCTGGGGTGTGTGGAGTTGGCATGCTTAATCCCTGAACTCTGACACTGCAAAATAACAAAAACAGTAACAAACAGTATGCCTGTAAAAGCAATACTCTGTGTAGAAATGTTTCAGGGAAGATCACAGAATAAAAGCAAACATATTCCTATTTTGGTGCAAACAACACAGCTACAGGCCTAGACTTAGATGACGAGGGAGAAGGACCTATGATAGTGTAAAAAGAACCTATGCTGGTGAAAGCAATATCAACCATTTACAAATACGTTCTCAGATACAAAACCTCTGAGAGCAGTGAGTTAAAGTATTCAAAATGATTGAAGAAAAAATAGACAAAATTGCTGTCAAGCTTAATGTGATTTGGAAAACAGCTAATGAAGCTGAAGAATTGGGGGTTTCAGAACAGGAGTGCTACTACTGGAATTAAAAAATCTAATGAAAGACTACAATAATAGTCATGTATTTATTGGTACTCTATTTCTATAGTGATCAATAGCCAAAGCTCTCTAGGTGAGTCACAAGCAGATATGAGTTAGTAAAATATAGCATGACATTTCAGGATATAAAATGTAAAACAGCGAAAAACAATTTCAATAATTGTTTCAATTTTGTTTGTACTGCTGCACCTGACATGGAAGAGGATTGCTAGTTGTGCCATCTCCAGTGTGATTTTCTTTCTAAGACTGGAGCAAGCATGAGAGGAAGTCCTTGAATGCTAGAGGGATAGATTCTAATCAGTTTTGTCCCATGCCTGCCATTGAGAATCCCTTCTATGTTGCCATCTTTCAACCCTCCATTACAGATGGAACTTAGAGGAAGCTTCAGATTTTCATTGGAGTAAATGGGTGTCTTCAGGTCAGTAGCAGCACTCTTTCAGTATTGCAGTCCCAAGTTACAGTCCCATGTTTTATAGGTTAAAGAAAATATAAGAACATTTAAAAAATAAATAAATGTCTCCCCCTTATTTTTTAAATTTATAAGTTACAGCTGGCACATTGAATCAATCTCAGAAGCATACAAGCACCCAATGTAAGTGGGTCAGAATTGATGTGGTCTCAGTTTCCATATTTTGCAGAGGTTGCAACCTTTGAATAGTGTTGAAGGGCAGACTCAAATAGCATGCATTATAATAATGTAATCTGGAGGTTACCAAAACATAGATTATACATCTCCAGATGAGGGCATAGCTAGGACACCAGACAAAACTGGTAGACAGCATTCCATGCCACTGAGAACCAATGAGTCTTAAATAGCAAAGATGGCTCCCGAAGCAACCACATCCCCAGCAACCAAGCCGCTCCTTCAAGGGGAATGCAACCCCATCCAGAACAGGTTGATAATCTTCCTTCTGGTCTTCTGGGAAGAACCTCTCAGGCTTGTTGGGACTCAGCAAGGCACTGATTTACCACATGCGATGATAAAAAGGAGGTCACCAAAACTCTAGATGACCCTACTTAGTGGTTTCATGTAAATATTGAATAGCATCAGGAACCAAACTGATGCTTGAAGAATCCCATGTTGTTTTTGGGAAATGATAGCTGCAGACTCAATATTTCTTTCAAGGAATAGCAGAACTGATGGAAGAGTAAGGTGTAGCCTGAATTTATTTATTTATTTAATTAGATGCCAGAAGTAATATCTGATCTCAAAACATCCTGAAAATATAAAGAGAAGGTATCTCAGACAATTACCTGCTGAACAGCAATGAAGTATAGGAGCTATTGATCCCTTTGCAAACCTGAAAATGAAGGATGCTATCTTATCTCATGCTCAGACTGTTTTATTATAATCAATCAGAGTTAGCACTCTTCCCAGATAGCTTTCCAATACTGTACAAAACAGCCGCAAAAAGTCAAACATTGCTGGGATTGCCACTTTGCAATCGTAGCATGATTTGGTGATACAGCAAAAGTAATAATCACTCATTGAGAGGCAAAGGAGTCGTTGATCCATATGAATTCAAATGTCAGAGAAAAAATATGAGTGAGTGTAGAAGAGGAGGAGGAGAAAGATGAAGCTATTGCAGCTGCAGCTAAAAAGAGAATATAGATCCCATGGTCCACAAGAAAGAAGAAACAGTCCTTTTGGAAAATCAGCCACTATGCAGCTGATAAGATGTGCATAACACAGTATTCCAAAACCACAAACAAACAGAATGGCTACCTACAGCTCATCTGATTTGAACATTTTAGATTCAAAATTCAAATAGGCTTTGGTAGAGTGTGAACATCCTTAAAGAGTTGTATAGCTAGCTTTTGTTTTTAATCCCCCTCTTGGATGTGCACTTTCACATAGTGATGGGGTTTGACAGTGTCAGAGAACCCAAGAGTAATGCCGCCAGTGACCAGACTATCTAACTTGGCTGGTCTCCTAGCAGGGTCACCCAAGGTGGAGTGGTCATTCCAGAGACACCAGACTGAGATACATCCAGCCTTTCCAGGATTAATGGTCACATCAGCAGAAGCAGAACTGTCTGATTATGATGGTGGTGGAGAAACATCTGAAGGACAGCTGACTGGCAGTGGTAGTTGAACACAACATTGGCAGAAGATCTTTCACAGACAATGGCAGTGATGCTCAAACTAATTCTGGTTAGTACTGTGCAGAAGAAAGCAGTGGTAAACCCGTTCTCAATATTTCTTACCTTGAAAACCTTTTCATGAAACAATGCAAAATGAAATAAGAAATATTACCAGGAGATGAAACTGCCAGTTTGGAAGGCACTCAGCTGGCTACTGGGAAGCAATAAAGAACAGATACAAATGCAAAGAACAAGTCTGATGTTAATGACACAACTAGATCAAGGCCAAAAGGAAGCATAGTGCTTGAAATGCATGGGGGTGAAAAAAAATTCAGTGCAGCACAGCATATGCAGTTGGAATTTGAGCCGCATGAATCAAGGCAAACTGGAAACTAAAGCAAGAAATGGAATGGCTAACATTGCAGTACTTGATGTGAATAAACTGAAGTGGACTAGAATGGGCCATTTCCAATCAGACAGACAGAATGCTTTAATGCAGAAATGACAAGCTCAGAAGAAATGGAGTGGCTCTGATACTGAGGATCAGAGCCACTGATACAGGCTGTAAGGGGCTACAAAGCAAAGCCTGACCAAATTGTCTCAATCAGAATTTATGGAAAACCAATCAGCACACCTATGATTCAAGGGTACACTCCAACAACAGATGCTGAAGAAGAAGAAGAAAGGAAAAATATGCACGTCTTCAAGAGGAAATGGTTAGCACACCAAAACAAGACATGCTGCTAATCCTAGATTAATACAATGCAGAGTATAAAGCAGAATCAAATGTTTTAAGAAAATTTGGCCTGGGGGTAAGAAATGAAGCAGATCTACTCATAGAAATTTGTCAAACTAACTATCTGTTCATCACAAATACATACTTCAAGCTACTGATGAGACAACTACATAAATGGACATCACTAGATGTCCAATACAGAAATCAAATAGATTATGTAATGGGAAGCAGATGTATTCCTGCTGCTGGGAGCAGACTCTGGTTGTGACTATGAACTCTTAACTTCAAAAATCAGAGATAAGCTAAAAAGAAAAAACACTAACAGTAACATAGTGCCAAAATACAAGTTAAATAACATCCCTGAGGAATTTGAAGCCCACAGGTTTGCATTTCACAACTGATCATACTCAGGATGTGAAATGAATAAAGAAATGAGCTTAACTCATTAGAAATTAGTCAGATGGCAAATTATTTCTAATATGCCAATAAGTTATTTTATGAATTTGTAAATAGAATTATGGAAGTATTAGCTAATAAACTGAGATGGAAAACAACAAGAAATAATATAACCTCAGTGAAGGACCATCAAGGAAAAAGAAATTTTGAGTTAAAAAAAATTAAACATTTGCATCTTTTTATGCAGATGTATCCATGTCATGCACAAGAAATAAATGCAAAACAAAAAAAATGAAGCAAATAGAAAAAAAGATGTTTGTCATAGGCTACACTGAAACCAGCATATTACAGAAGTAAACAAAGGTAATAGAAGGAGTGATCCCATGGACCTAAAATATTTCAAGTTCCCACATCCAAGGTTGGAGACAATGCTCTGTCTCTTCTCCTTATTGCAGCCAGCATGGAAAGAACCTAGCTGAATGTTCTCTGGGGTCAGGAAAGTGATCTTGGAGACAAGAAAAGGTGGCATTCTGATGGACAGGGAGGGAAGAAAACTGGAAATTCCAGTGTTGTGTTGAGTCTTCTCTCCCTTCTTCCAAGCAGATCAGGGCAAGGATTTTTAACTAAAGTTTTTATTGTGTTAAATATAAGTATCTAAGCTGGCTTTGTGATACAAAAGGAGGATATTGGAGCAGTCAATAAGAAAGGAAACCAGCAACACTAGAATACTGACCATTGGGGAAATGGGGCTTAATGATGTGGAGATGGGTTTAAACTGATTGCCTCTTTTCCCCTTCAAACCTTCAAGGTGGATCCAGCTGTTTATGGGACAATTTCCACATTTTATTTTTGAAAATGAACTATCCTAAATGCTGTGCAAACATTTTATATGAGGAAGTTCAAAAAGGTGGCTGATACGGACCAGAAGAAAGTATATATCATTTCAATGTAAATATTCAAAATCAGAAATAAATAATTCCTTCTTAAAGAGTGTGATGATTCACACAAGAATGAAGTGAGCATTAGATTTCTTCTTCTTCTATGATTTTCATTTTTTGTCATTTACTTTTTATATTAGAGAATAATTTAAGCAGTTGGCCAAATAGAAGGGATGGTGTTTACAGTCCTGTTGACCTATATAAGAGGTTACAACCAAAAACTGAAACACAGATAACAATTATCAGAGGATATACAATAGTTTCAGGTACACTACATTCCTCATTTCCCATCCCCCCTGACTAAAAACACACAAGTTGTACGCCTGGTAAATAGATTGGAAAGTTTCCTGACTTGAACAAAATCTGAAACAAAGGGCTTTCTTGCAAAATATTTAAGAAGTTAAATGTCCTCATTATTGGCAAGGCAGAGGAAGCAAAAATGTTGTGATGAAGAGATCTGGATTGCACATCAGTACAGAGCAACAGGTATCACTATGTTTTATGGTCCCCATGGCATCCATGAGAAAGAAAATGCATTGAAGATAAAGCACAGATGGTACAGTGCCTTTCAGAATTATTCATCCCCTTTGACTTTTCCACATTTTGTTGTTTTACAACTGGAACTGAATTAACTGGCATTGTTACTACTTGATGCACACAAGATACTCAACGCTGTGAAAGTGCAAAATATTTTTATTGTGGTACAAAAGTTACAATCTGGCTTTTGTTAGTTGCATAAGTATCCACCCTTTTTGCTGTAACCTTCCTAAATAAGGTCTGGTGCAACAGACCACTTGCAAAAGTAAGTAGTTGAGTGGAGTCTACTTGTGTACAATTCTAATGCCATATGAACTTAGACTAAATCCACCTTTTTGTGAAAGGACCCAGAATTTGTTGGAGGGCATATCAAAACAAATGGCATTATGGGGACTGAAGAACTATCTGGAATAACATTGGGCAGAAACACCAATCAGAGTTGGGCTATTTAAAAAAATCACACTGTGAATATCTCCCAGAGCACTGTTAAATCCATTATTACAAAATGGAAAGAATATGACTGAACTGAAACTCTGCCTAGAGGAAGCCATCCACCAAAACTTAGTCATGGGGTAAAGGGGGCATTAATTAGAAAAGCAACCAATGATAACTCTTAGAGAGATTGAGTGATTACCAACTGAGAAGGGAGACCTTGTATGTGGGGACAGCCATCATCCAGACACTCTGCAGAATGAAACTTTATGGATGAGTGGCGAGGAAAAAGTCATTGCAGAAACAAAATTATTTGGTGTTTGCACCGAGGCATGTAGGAGACTACAGAAATGTGGACAAAGGTTCTCTGATCTGATGAGAAAAAAAACTGAGCTACTTGGCATTGCTGCAAAATGCTATGTGTGGGACAGAGTCAAAAGTGTTCATTGCCTGGGAAAGCCATCCTCACAATGAAACATGGTGGTAGCTAGAATCTTGTATATACCAAATGGTAACAGTGCAAATTAAACCCATTTCAGTTCCTGACTGTAACACAATAAAATGTGGAAGAGTCAAAAGGGTGGTGATTTTTTCTGCAAGGCACTGTGTAAAACTGAACTGTTTTAATTGGATGGTATATCCTAGTTGTTTGAGGTGTAGCACCTGCCTACCTGTTTATGTGGTAGAATGGCTCACAGTTGCAAAGGCTTTGGCTTCATAAACAAGGTATAACAAAAACCAGTGCTACTATCTCTTTCTGCAAACTTTCTGCTAATATTGAGGAGAATACTTGTGTGATGTAGTATGATATGGAATGATAACTTTATCAGAAAATCTTGCTTGTACCAAAATATATCCTGAGTGATCACAAAGACTGTATTGACTCATATGTACTGTATTTGAATCTATTACTGTTCATTCTTATATTGAAAAAAATCAATAAAAAATAAAGACGTCAAGCAGAACCCAAAACTTTTGCTCAGCTTTATCTTGTGTTCTACTTAGAAAATGCGAAGTCAGTGTGTTTCCCTACTGAGTGAAGGAAGACAAGGAACATTTCTTTTTCTGTCTAGGCCACCTTTGACCTGTCCTGTCTCTGTGAATAAAAATCTGTCAGTGTGGCATATGAACTGGACCTGCAGTGACAAAAGGGCTTAGGAGGCCTGCTTATTGAAAAATGTTTGCAAGGATTTCTCTGCAAATTTAGCTATTCTTGTATCTCTGAATATATATTATATATGATATAGTCTTTATCGTAAGTTTTAGGGTACAATAGCAGGCAGTGCAATTCCAGACCATCATGCTACATGTTTGCACAAAAATATTTATTGGGGCAGTATGGCATTCCCATTGCATTTTTTAAAATCTAATTGTATGGAGCAAATACACATGTATTTCAAAAGACTGATTATGTAATTCTTTTATTAAAACTTGTATAAATGCAGGAACAGTTCATGTGACACAAATGTCTTCTCTTGCAGATCATCACTAAATATGTTTATGAACTACTGGAAGAAGAATGCCATTTGAAAAAAGTATATGTCCCAGTAAGTTAAAAATCTTGAATGTTTTCAGAACACTTTAAGTAGAAATCCCTATTACTAAATTACTGTTTCTGTATTAAGGTTTTTCTTTGTGTTGATCTATAAAAGGTTGCATATGTGCTTTAGATAATTTGGATATATTCTGTTATGAACTGTTATAATGGATGAGCTGAAGAAATCTAAGTGTATTTGTTTTTCTAACAAACATATTTTAATTTCTGTTTAGTTATGATGCTTACTTGATCACCACAGGTGAGTTAGTAGGTCAGTCTGACCTACCTCACAGGATTGTTGTGAGGATAGAATTATATGACAAAGAAGGGTAGGGTACAAGTATGTAATAAGTAAATTTAAAGCAAATCCAGAGAGAGTGGCTTGCTGGTGCAAGAGTCAGATTGTGAGGAAATTTTACCATATTTATTGGTTTGAACTGGAGTGTATAGATAAATGTATGAGATTCAGAGTTTCTACTAGCCTTTCACATTTTGAGATATGAGTGAGGAGTATAAAAATCTTATAATTTGTGCACCCATTTCTATGCATGTATATTTATTATTAATAACTTTTGTTTATTAAAAGTCATCAAGTTAGTGGATACCTGTATAGGATACCTATATAATACATGACTTCTGACGTAAGTTCTCAAGTATATATTCCCAGTATATGTAATGGGTTGAAAATGTGAAATGTTTAAGCTAGCTGGCTATCAGTCCTACATATATGTCTCCAGGTTAATCTATGGATATATTGACATTGGAGTGGGAAGACTGCAGGGTTGTAGGATCTGTTTTGTTCTTTCTTTTAACTAGATTTATCAACCTCGGTTTCATGCAAAAGACATATATTTCAGATTAAAATATTCAGAGTCCAACAACTTATTTTGAGTAACGAAAGGTGACAAGAACTTACAGCCCTTCCACACAAGAATCTGTTCCTGGTTATCTTAAACTTTCCTCATTTTAGTAGTATAATTTAAAGTGAAGTGGGGAAGGACAATGCTTCAGTACTAGATCAGATGTTTTCCATGTAGAGAGGCCAAGGTTCAGTCCCTGTGATCTCCAAACATGACCAGAAAACTCTTGCCTGAATCCCTGGTGGTTGCCAATACTGCTATATGGAAGAATAATCTGACTTGGTATAAGGAAGCTATATCCCTGTGTCTTGCTGCTATCATTAAGCAACCAGGAGTTAAAAACTCTTGCCAGTTTAGTGCAATTGGAGGTTTCCTAGTTGATCTTCTCACCCCTGATCCACATGCAATTTTTAATGGAAAGAAAATAGGTAAATACTGTGAACAAAAAGGAATAAAGAAGCATTTTAAGAGACATTTGAGTAATTGTGCAGATCTTTTGGACCAAACAGAGTAGTTAAGTGTGCTACAAAATACAGCAAAGTTGAATCTTCAGTTCAGAAGAATTCAAGGCTCTTGAATGACTTGTTACTACTGGCTCTCTGCCACATTATCTTGCAGTCCAGCATGGAAATCCAATCCAAAATGTACCCTGCTGCATGTGTTGGGCCAAATATTTTCTGAATAGGTCAGTGGGGGCTGTGAAATTCTGAACTACACCTGACAAGGTAGCCTTGGCATGAGCGTTAAAAGCCCACCAACACCACAAACCTTGGGGTGTTCGCTCTCTCAAAAAATCCTTGGGACTCTCTCTTTCTCTCTGCCTTAGATTACTGAGGTCACCTCAGTAATGTAAGATAGGGAGAAAGTTAGGTAGCAGAGTAGACAGTACAGCAACAGTGTTCTTACCCTATCTTGGATGCCCAAGATTAGGCACAGACATACTGCCTGATGGATGGATGGGGCATCTGAACAGAAAGACTGACTCCCTATAGATCAAAGCACTTCCCTCCTTTCAAGCTTGATACTGTTCAAGAACCCTGCAGAAAGCTAATACTCCCATCTTCATCCAACAAGATTCTGATGATAGAAGCTAAGTCAGCATGTTCTTCAGCTGTCAGGTCAGAGATGGTACAACCATTCCCATTAACTGGTCTGGTATTCATGACTTTCTAGCTACAGAGGACTGCAGGCAACTCACCAGAATTATTGAGGCTGGAAAATGGCCAAAAGTACACAGCTGCCTCAGTCACCTTCCTTTCACTTGATGTCATTGAATTCCATTGTCATAACACCCAATGGACAGCACTGCAGCTCCAGTGGCCCCAGATTTGTCCAGTGCTCTATGCATTTCAAGTCTCAAGTGACTTCCTGAAAGCTCACAAAAGCTCAAATGGAATTAAAACTAGACATCACCAGCATTTTCATGCACCAGCTAGATAGCATAGCCCGTTATCCCACCCAAAGGGTTGTTTCAGTGCTGACCTCCCCACCCCTCTTTTCAGGTAAATGCAGTGGTACCTTGGCTCATGAACTTAATCTGTTCCATGACTCTGGTCGTGAGCCAGATTGGTTGTGAGCCAAGTCAAATTTTCCCATAAGGTTCAATGTAAATAAGGTTAATCCGTTCTGCAAGTATTTTTTTAATCACAGGGAAGACAGACACAATTGCAGGTGTGCTCGGGGGGGGAGACGGGCACAAGTGTGGGTGTGCTTGGGGGGGAGACAGGTGTGACTGCAGGTGCGTTGGGGGGGATGGGCGCGATCGTGGGCACACTTGTGCAGGGAAGACGGGTGCAATCGCAGCCATTTCCCCACCCCCTGAGCATGATTGCGGCCATCTCCCCCTCCTCCAAGCATGACCGCGATTGCACCCGTGCAAGGAGGATGGGCATGATCGCGCTCATCACCTAGTGCAGAGTTTGCAACCTAAGGACAATTTTTTCTGAAATTCCTGTTCGCAACCCGATTTGGTTGTGAACTGAGGCGTTCGTGAGCCGAGGTACCACTGTATCACTTCCCAGGAAAGTGGAGCTTGATCATTCAAATAACTTATGTAACTAAATATTTTTAAGATGTTCTATGTTCATTCTAGCTGCTAAACTTTCCTCTATGTAACAGTTTAGGGACCTTGGAATATGGCTTGGAGGGCAGTGATATATTTCATTATGCAGTTCCTTAGGGAATAGCTAAAGCTTTTATAGGATATTCTTGGTTTTGAACATGTATCAAAGTGGTTAAATAAGAGCATTCCAGAGACATTGATTAGTAACATACATAAAAGACATCTTTGATTGTCAAACTGTTAGAAAAGAACCTTATTTTAGTTGAATCATCTACTGTTCTTTTCTCTCAGCAGCACTCAAAAAAATCCATATATACCTGGTTGCTTAGACACCTCAAAACTTATGCTAGTACCTAGGATTTTTTTTCCTAAATCTGTATAGACCTTCATTAGTTCCTAAAAAAATCAAAATGCCTAAGAACCTAAAATATTTAATGGTTGAAGGTAATTAAAGTTCTCCCCTAACAGAACGGTAGCCCCTAAATTTCATTTTATACAAAGTCTCAGTTTATTTGGCATCTTTAAGTCCATTACTACTCCCAAGTACTGATTCAGAACACCCACTGCCTCAGCTTGTTTTGATTAAAAGGAAAGATAGAATTGAGTATTATCTACATATTATTGACATCTCAGTTTCCCCCACAAAGATAACCTCCCTCAATAGTTTTATATAGACTTTGAACAGCATGGTGAATAAATAGAGCCCTATGGCACCCTATTACATAAGTGTGAGGGATCAGAGCAATTATCCTCCAGCTCCTTCTGGAAGATTAACCAAGCAGAAGCTGAATCACTGTACCATAATAGCGCCAACACCCAGCCCAAATAGCCTATCCAGAAGAATATTATGGTATTGAAAGCTGCTGAGAGGTCCAAGGGAACCACCCCCATATCATTCCCATTAAATGTTTGAATGTATTGTAACTGCACATTAGAATGTCAAGGAAGCTGACAAGTCTAGCATGGTGCAGTAGTTGATTGAAACTTATAGATGCTAGTCCCTGCTCAGCCATGTTCATTGGATGACTTTGGACAAGTGACAGATTCTCAGCCTAACCTAACTCACAGGGTAATTGTAAGGATAAAGCAGAGGAGAACTATATAAAGTGCCTTAGGTTCTTTGATGAGATATAAATGTAATAATTTTTAAAAATCTCTATAAACATTGTATATGAAGTGATGGACTATATGAGGGTGACCAAATAGAAGCTCAGTTTAGATAAATGTATTTATTAAACACATTTGCTAGTTGCCTTTTGAAAGTTCAAGTTACTTTATGTTAACAGTGAAAAGAGTTCATGGAAGATTGAGTAACTAATAATAGGTGGTTCAAATGTCTAGAAGTGTATGGCTTGTGTAGTTCAGATAGGATTGTACTCCCCTTGAAAGAAAAGGTGCGCAGCCAGGACTAACTAGAGCTTGAAGGCCCTTTTATCAGGTTTGTCACCATAGATACCTAGCTGTGAATGTTCTTTGAAAAAGGTGGTTTAGCAACTGTGATATATCTGGACTACTGTAACTCACTATGTGGAGCTGCTTTTGAAGTGTGTTTGGAAATACCATTTTTTAAAAAAAAAATTCAGTAACACCCTTGTTAGCAGGATTAAATAGCCAGAAATATATCATGCTGGTGTTGGAAGAACTCCACTAGCTTACACTTTTTCAGGTACTATTCAAAGTGTTATCTTTAATTTCTTGAAGCTGTAAATAACTTGGCCCACTTCTTTTTTCAGTGTGACCATGCAATAACATCATGGGCTGCCTTACTTTGAATCATGCCTTTGCCAAAAATTATTTTGGTAGAGACTTCTGAGTAGAAGCCATTTTACAACCTTCTTTCCTGAAGAAAGTTATACATTTGGTGTAGCATTTCTTATTGAGTTAGACAAATTTTTTTTTAATCAGCCATTTTTAAGAACTTGTAAAAAAATCTTAAGTTACTTTATTGGCTGCTTTTCAGTAGCCTTATACTGTATTTACACTATTTTTGAAACATTGGAATTTTGAATCATCGTGTCTGTGATGTTTAAAACAATTCTCTGAGGACTTCTTGGATGTGTGACATATTAATTCAATAAACAAAGTAAAAAAACTGTAATGGGAAGGAGAAATATACCCAAGCATTGCCATTCCGTAAAATGACAGTGCAAATTAGGATGTTTTAATAGTTCTCAATGAAAAACAAATATTGAAAATTTCAGTGTCATATGAACAGTGATATTAACATGGGTGTTAGAAATAAAATTAAAATTATGCCCCTTATTACATTGTAATGATCGTTTGAAATGTGAACAGAGTAAATGGCAAATTCAGATACAAATTGCTTTGTACAATCTCAACATGATAGAAATAACTGATACACTATGCTAATTTGTCAATAAAGTGTGACTGGGCACTAGTGTGTCTTTTTATGTGTATCCTTTAGTGAATACTTCATTTAATGAATTACAGCAGTTTGAAGACAAATTGGCTTAATCAGGTCCGTACCCTTCCAGAGGGAGAGATCAGCCCTGAGCTTAAACCTCACGAGGAAGTGAACTGACCATGACAAAGGAGTTAAAGTCAAATTCTTCACTTCCAGACCACCCTCTTCCTGCCCCATCAAGAAAACCAGGTCCAGAGTGTGACTTCTTCCATGGGTTGGGCCATTGATATGTTGAGACAGCCCCGTGGCTGCCATGGAAGCCATAAAATCCTGAGCTGCTCCGGACAGAACAGCCTTGGTGTGGAAATTGACCAAGTGCCTTCACCTTGGTGTATAAGTGCCTTCACCTGTCTATAAGAAAGAACATCCAGTAACAGTCCAGGATCCAAACACACAGTCAACCTGCTCCAGAATTTGAACACTGCAATTGAGACAAGAAAGCATGGAGGATAGTCCCTGACTAATCCCTCTCAGATGGCTGTCTAGCTGCATCTTGAATGCCTCTAGTGTGGGAGAACCTGCAACCTCCCTAGCAATTTGGTTCCTTTGCAGTACTGCTCTAACAGTTAGGACATTCTTCATTATGTTCAGCTGGAACCTGGCTTCCTGTAACTTGAACCTGTGTCCTGCACTCTGGGATGACTGAGAAAAGATCCTGGCCTTCCTCTTTGTGACAACCTCAAGTACTTGAAGAGTGCTATCATATCCACCCTCAGTCTTCTCTTCTTGAGGCTAAACATGCACACTTTTTTCAATCCTTCCACATAGGGCTTTGTTTCATCCTTGAATCATCCTTGTTGTCCTCCTGTCAAAAATATCCAGCTTGCCTGCATCATTCTTAAACGGTGGTGCCCAGAACTGAACACTGTACTCCAGATGAGACCTAACCAGTGCTAAGCAAAGGGAAGGCAGTACTTCACGTGGTTTGGAAGTGATGCTTTTGCCCTTTTTGCAGCTACGTCACATCATTGACTTATATTCAGCTTGTGATGTACAGCAGTTCCAAGATCCTTCTCACTTGCAGTGTTGTTTAGCCAAGTGTTCCCCATCTTGTAACAATGCATTTGGTTTCTTTTTTTCTAGGTTCAGAAATTGGCATTTGTCCCTATTGAATTTTGTTTTGTTGCTCTCAGCCCAGTGTTCCAACCTATCAAGATCACTTTGAATCTTTTTCGTCTTCCAGGCTATTAGCTATTACAGCCAATTTTGTATAATCCATGAATCGTACTAATTGTTCCCTGAACTTCCTCATCTGAGTCATTAATAAAAGTGTTGAAGAGCCCTGGCCCAGGACTGAACCCTGAAGTAGTCCACTTGTTACCTCTCTGCAGTTTGAGAAGGTGCCATTGATGAGCACACTTTCTGTAGTCAACTATGGTCCACCTGATCCATCTAGTCCATTTTTAGCTAGTTTGTTAATCAGGATATCACAAAGATTCATGTTGTTCTTGAAAACCCAGTCAGGACTCGGAATCATTTTATGGAAACTCTTGTGCCTCCAGCTGGTCTGCCGTGGTTATAACCCTTCACACACCTATAGTTCTGATGTCAATCTTGCAAGAATTTTCAAGGTGAACTGGGCTACCTTCTCTATCAGGCCACTAGAAAGAGCTGTGGATGCTACACATCCTGACAAAGGGTATGACCCATCACTGTTTAATTTTCCTTTTTTAATTATTTATTTTATTGTGCAAAACAGGAACAACCAAACAATGCCACAAGAAAATAAGCAAAAGGAAGAAATAGTAAAAAAATTACAATATTTCAATATTATTTAAGTGAAGAAAAAGATTCATAGCATTGGCTACATTCATGTTGTACATCCCTATAAGTTAATATATAAGAGAACTGTCATTTTTAAAAAATAGTTATGCATACACTTTGACAAAGGCACACCAGATATGAATACATTTATCAATTTGTAGGTTATGCCTAAAGGCTACCAATTCAGAAATTGAAATTAAATCCTTCACCCATTGGGTTTATTACAGGTGGACTTTTATTTTCCAGTGGTGTAATATTAGTCTTAGCTGTCAAAGGGTGCAGAAAATCAATTTTTATTAACCTTGTGTTAGATTCCAAGCTGGTAGGAATCTAGGTAGGTAGTTCAAAACAACACATATATCCTTAAATATTAAAGAATGCTCAATTAAAGAAAGTCCTTTTAAAATACATTTAAATTAACCTCAATTAAAGAAAAAATAGTTAATTTAAAAAACCCTTTATCTTACAAGATGTATCTGAATTATTACCACCACTCAAAAGGAAGCTGCCATTGGGCGATCCCAAAATATATGGGGAAGAGAAAGTTTGGCAATATTATACCTCCAAAAACTGGAAATTTAATTAAACCCTGAGATATTGTGGCATCCATTGTTCTTAAAACATCATTTTTGCTGAATTAAGTGTAGCCTGAGAATCAGGATTTCTTGTGAAATAGATAAAAATGATGCGTTCTGTTGGCTGGGCTATATAGGGTACTCCAGTTCATTACTGTGTTCTTGCTTGACACCCTGTGTATCATATTTATTCACTGACATTAAACATTTATCAACATAAATTGTACGCCAATAGAATTTTTTGGTTTCAGTCAATTCAACACAGACTATTTTGAAGTTATAAAGCAGCAGGGGCAAACCAAGATTTTAAAAATTGCATGTATTGCCATGCAGCCGTAGATGACACTTGATATTTAGCCTGCAGAGCACAGAGTAGCAAAAAATTGTCAAGACTAAAAAGCTGATCCAAAATTTGAAAATCATCCTGCTCATCCAAGGCTGCCAAGCAAACATTTTCTTGCCAAATTATAAATTCAGATTTCCTCATAGAGGTAATTTGCAGGTGAATATATGTTAAGGTACAGTTTTAATGAAGGCATACCCCATAGCTGTCTAGCTCCCACAACTGAGGTGGCACGATATGGCAAGAGCCTAGTGCAATCCAACATAGGGGTTCAAAAACAGAGATTCCAAAACAGACCAAGGAAAAGAAGCACATATTCATGGATATAAAGGTTTTGTCTGATAACACACACCATGGGTTCCAAACATGTATATCAGTGGAGAAAGAGAACATTCCTGTCTCGTACCTCCCTCAAGAAGAAATTCAGATAATACTCCTTTGCTTCCAGCTCTGGTTTTAGAAGATTCATATAAAATTTTAGGCCATTTTTAGAATTCTGGAGGAAAACCAAAATTTCTCAATGTGGCAAAAATAAATTTTCATCATCATCATCATCATCATCATCAAAGTCTTCTCTGTATCTAGAGAGAGAAAGGCAGCTATGTCTGCTAAATGCATTAAATGCTTTGTTTGTTTTAGTCACTATAACAATACAGACCACTTATATTAAATGCATCATTATTTAATGCAGTCTGGTCAACAACCAAACTAAGATTTTAATAGAAATTACAGTTGGCTTAATGTTGTAATAACTCATTCTATTCTGCCAGCCAAAACTGCAGTTAGTATTTTATTATCAACATTAGTTGATGTAATAGGCTGATAATTAACACAAAGGATATGATCTCTATTTGATTTAGAAATTACAGTAATATACACATCATTGAGTGTTGATGAAATAGAACCTGAATCAGAAATAGTTGTACAACTATAAAAATGTAGGAACTAAAAAGCTTGAAAATGCTTTCATTTGGAAATCCATCTGGTCTAGGTACTTTCTCCTTTTTTCATTATTGCTTTGTTAATTCTAAAATTCTAAGTACAAGTTCCACCTGTTGAGAATTTTTTCCTCAGCTCATATTTAATATATTGCACCTCATGATAATTGTAGATTTGGAGAGATGGCAAACTGACTCATAAGAGTTTTCAACCTGTTGCCTAGGTCTATTTGTTGCTTCTTTTTCTTTTTATATTTTAAAGAGGAGCATCACAATAATGAAATCATGGATGAAAGCTTTGCTAGCCTCTCATTCATTTAATAGGGAAATGCCAAAGACCAGTGGACTTGTGAATATTTTTGAGCAGCAGTCCAAACAAACTGGAGCATGGTCTGATGTTTCAGTCTTATAGTCTCTGAATTGACATAACAGGGTGGAGACCAATAATTATCCAAGTGAAAACAATTATGATGTACAAACAATATAAATATGTAGTCTCTCTCATCTGGATGCAATACTTTTCATGGGTCAATCCGGCCAAATTCTGCCATATAGTCCTGAATTGCAAAATGCACCATTGTTTGCCTCTTAGGGGTGCATGTATTGCTGTTCAAGAAGGAATCTAAGATCTCATTAAAATCCCCATCCCTCCCCTGCACAAGCACATAGTCATACTCAACATCAAGCAATTTGCTGAAACAATGCCAGTACCCATTAATCAGGGCCATTGGCTTCTCACTGTGTTTCATAACCAGAACTGAAAATCAACTATTATGCTAAGTAATGGGTTGTTGAATTAAAAACAAAATTTGTTTATGGATTAAGATAGGCAACCCCTTAAACATTATTGAAGTATCTATTGCAAAACCTTATCCCACTCATTCTTATCCACTTATTCCTATCTGCTGCTATTAAGTGCATTTCCAAAAAAAAAAAAAGCCACATCAGTTCCACATTCATTTAAAAAGTACTTTCTTAATTGGGTTTTTTAGTCCTTTGGCGTTTGTGGAAGTTACTTTAAACATGGAATTATTAGGAATATAACGTTTGCCATTACATTTCTACAAAGATCTTGTCCTTTCTACAAAAAAATATCTACAAAAATGTAAGTTATTAATCTATTTCATAATGTCATCATTGTGTTGTACATTCTAATAATGAAAGTATCCTTCAGGGTAAAAATTGTGTGTAGCGAAAAAGTAAATGAAACCTGTCCAAAAGTGGAAAAAACCAAAATCAGGCAAAATAGAAGAAAATTAATGGGTGGGGGGAATAGGGAGGGAAGGAGAGTAAAAGAAGGAAGAGAGAGAAGGACAAAAATGCAGTCCAAACATAACAGGGAAAGAAAAATGGCAAATTTCTAGAATTTTATCAGCCCAAAGTATGTAAGCCATGGCTGAATGCTCAGCAATTTCCAGTCAACTTCTGCAAAATGGAACATGAAATTATACAGGATCTGTATCGGAAGCTGTAAGATATGAAGGCAGTTTCTGGTGAAGATAGGTGGATTTGGTGGGAATCCCACATCCTTTTTTAGGTTTAGCTTTCTTAGCTACCACTGTTAAATACTCCCTAGACTCCCAAACACTCCAGAAAATATTTCTCACAGGCTTCAAGCAATTATAAAACAGTATGTAGTACTACAGTCTAGTGAAAAATAAATACAAAACCATGATTCAGATATAGAAAACAGAGAGAAAACAGTCTGAATATTTTAACAATGGAAATTAATAGATAATAAGGAAAAATAGATGGCTTATGTTGCCATCCTAACCAGAAGTCCTCTGTGATCTTTCTGCTAGAAACAAGTGGAGCCTTTTAAGCAATTCCATCATTTCCCACAATATTCTATAGTTGAGTCGCAAGCACATCATGATCAAAGGTGGCAAAACCCACAGGTACATGGTTAAACTTGATGAAATTACCTATATTGAGCTCAATCAAAGGTTTTCCTTAAGGGCCATGAACAGTGTTACAGCTGCCCATTCAGGCTGACCTTTGAATTTCACAGTTCTTTACAATGTGAAAATGGACATCAGTATAACAGATGGACATATTGTATGGCAGATAGAGTATATGATGCTGCAAAGTCATATGTTAATATAGTCTGATTGCAGACAGGTGAGGGCTAGGTAAGTCAACACGTGTGGCCCATTGTGTTTAGGGCAGGTCTGCTACTCCACAGTGCTGATGCAACTCTATTTTTGTCTCCTCCTCAGCATTTCAAATTCATTTGCTAAGGGCTTTTATATTTATATGGGCAACTCTGAACACAACAAAGCTTTCAGCTTCCAGTCATAAGAACATAAGAAAAGCCATATGGAATCAGATCAAAGGATCTATCTTGTCCAGCACTCTGTATACACAGTGGCAAACCAGCTGCCCACAGGATCCCTCAAGCAGGGTGGGTGTAAGGTCTCCTCCTGCCCAAGCTCCTCAGTAACTGGTAGATGCAGGCATGCCTGCTAGAGGAGGTAGCACATAGCGAGTAAGGCTAGTGGCCACTGATAGCCTCCTCCCTCATGAAGCCGTCCAGTCCCTTTTTAAAATCATCCAGATTACCAATGATCACCACTTCCTGTGATAGCACATTCCATAGTCTAACTATATCCTGTTTGAAGAAATACTTCCTTTTGTCTATTCTAAACTTCCCACCAACCAACTTCATGGGATCACCCCAGGTTTGAGTGTTATGGAAGAGAGAGAAAAATGTCTCCCTCTCCACATTTTTTACCCCATGCTGTGAAGTACATTGTTTGTGGCTGTGGGCAACTTATATTTTCTTAGTCAGACCTACCTCATGTATTGTTGTATGATTAAAAATTCAGCTCTGGATCCCTTGGAGGAAGGACAGGAAAATACCTACTGAGAATTATAATTTGAAATGAAGAGTTTCCTTTGCCAGTGTGCACTGGTAGCTTTGAATGTATTGCCACATGTCAGCAATGATCGCTGATGAAGTTATGTTATAAATGTTACTAAATTTTATTTGTGGGGACTGTATTTTTCAAATTCCAGGCTGAACTAATCATTTAAATGCTAGGTACAGCCGTCAAATTGTCTGAATAGACTTATTTGTGTAACCTGCATGATTTATACCTTTAATAAATGCTCAATCTGTTTTAATTTTAGGTTGATGCAGTGGAAAGTGAGCCCAGGAGTTTTATCTTTATGAGTGAGGATGCAATGACAAATCCTGACAAACTGATGGTTTTAATTCATGGTAGTGGTGTTGTCAGAGCAGGGCAGTGGGCCAGAAGACTTATTATTAATGAAGATCTGAACAGTGGCACTCAGATTCCATACATTAAAAGAGCTATCGAGGTAAGCAAAATATTTGACTTTCTTGTTTATGTTGGTCCTAGTAATTAAGCATAATCATATGCTATTTAGTTTTCTTAATTTATATTAAACACGTATGCCTTTTTTTCTTCAAAACTTCTGTTAAGTACTCCTTTTGTTTCAGGAAACAGTTCTTCATGGTTTCAGAAGCTGACATGTGGTTTGTGAAGCAGATAAATCAGTGCTATTATCTGTTAGAAACTGATGTTTTCTGTTAAATTTCACCAGCTTGAAGGCTTTCCTTATCTCCATCCCAAGCACAAATTGCTCTACCTATTATTACAGAAAGTTGATCCAAGAATAAACTCCTACTTTTTCAAAAAGGATTGCTTTTAAGTATTTTCTATGAAGCCTAAAAGTGGATCTGTTAAAATCATTTGGATTAAACAAGATGCTTAACACAAAATATACACTCTGGTGTTTGCTGTCTCACAAAGTTCTTACATAGCTGTGGAAGAACAGTTCTGTAATTAAATTGGGAATCTCATTATTTTACTGTTTTCCAATATCTCTACTTGGGAGATTCCTGATAAATCTTGAGAAAAATCATTTGATATTTTAAAATAGTTTGTGCCTAGGCCATATTATTATAGAATAAACTTTGTTAATATGACTAAAATGACAAAAAGTTTAGAAAAACAAATGTTGGCAAACTTTCTTTTAAAATTAAAGAATATTGTATGTTGAACCTAAACAATGAATGAACTTTGGAGGAAGGATGTACTATTTCTGACAATTTCAGTTTTTAACCTAAACAATGAATGAACTTTGAAGGAAGGATGTACTATTTCTGACAATTTCAGTTTTTTAAAAATGAAAATTTAAAAAGTTCATTTTTATTTCTGAAAAAAACCTCTAGCTCTTTCACCATTAATACACACAAAGCAGATAGTTATTTATTAATGTTATACAGATAGAAATGGAATCTCTGTGGCATACTGAAATGTAAACGTTTCGAAAAACTATCAGATTTTTGTTGTAAGTCTACTGCCCTTTTTAAAAAAAATGTGAAATACCTATAGTGGATATACGCAGTTTGGGGGTGCTTCTGGACCCTGATTAATCCTGGAATTCCAGGTGGATTCGGTGGCCAGCAGCGCCTTCTATCAGCTTAAGATGATATACGAGTTGTGACCATATCTGGACAGAAAAGACCTAGCAAGAGTTATCCATGTACTGGTAACCTCTCATCTGGACTATTGCAGCATGCCTTATGTGGGGTTACTCTTGAAGATGGTCGAGAAACTTCAATTGGTCCAGAATAGGGCAGCCTGATTGTTAATATGATTGTATCTGGCTTTATATGATTGTACCTTCCAGATACAATCATATAAAGCCAGTCCTCTACCATCTCCACTGGCTCCCAGTTGAAATCCAGGCCCAATTCAAGGTGTTAATACTAGTATTTAAAACCCTTAACAGCTTGGGGCCAGGGTATCTAAAGGAGCATCTCTTCCCATATGCACCTGGGCACCTTAGAGCTGCATCTGAGGCCCTTCGAAGGAACTCCCTCCTCAGGAAATAAGGAGGATGGTAACACAAAAAAGGGACTTTCCTGCAGTGACACCCCAATTTTGGAACAAGCTCCCCAGAGAGGTTCTCCAGGTGCCTTCCTTATTGTTTTTTAGGTGCCAGACGAAAGCCTTTTTATTTCAACGGTGTTTTAATTGTTAACTTGTTCTCAGTAGCAATTTAACTGCAGGTATGTTATTAGTGTGGCCCATCTTATATTGTTCTTAATGTTTTATTGGTAATTGTTGTTTTGTATTTTTATCTTTATGTTATGTTAAGTTATTTTATTATTATTTTGTCCATTGTTTGCATATTTTAAAACCAAATATAAACGACTGAATGTGTAGGGAAATGCATTCTAGAGCTACTTCACTGCTTTCTTTTTTCATCTGCTGAGCACTCAAGTGTCTAGTGCAGTGGCACCCAGAGGCAGAAAGTAACAGGTGTGACTCTGCTTTTCCAGTTCAGTGCAAATCTAGTTGATATAATGGTTTCTGATTCTGGATTGCTGACTGAATGCAACCCATGATTTGTCATTGTAAGCACAGCTTAACTATGGTTTAGTGTATACTTAACCAAAGTTTGATGTCTGCATTGAACTAATGTCTGGGTTTTAGTCAGACCGTCTACAGTGGTATAGTGGTTAATTTTGAAGTAAAGGCACTCATTATGACAGTCTCCATAGTCATAGTGCCAAGGGGAGTGAAAATTGCAGACAACTTTGTTTATATCAACAAGCCTCTTCTAGGATTTTTCATGTACTAGTGGGGGTAGGCAAATGTGGCCCTCCAGATGTTGTAGGACTGCAACTTCCGTTAGCCCTTGACAGCATAGCTACTGGCGTGGGATGATATAAGTTATTTATTTATTTATATTTCGATTTATATCCTGCCTTTTTCCTACAAAGGGCTCAAGGCAGCTTACATCTTCTCTCCTCCTCCATCTTATCCCCCCAACAACAACCCTGTGAGGTAGGTTGGGCTGAGAGGCTGTGACTGGCCCAAAGTCACCCAGTTGGCTCCATGGCCGAGCGGGGACTCGAACCTGGATCGCCTGAGCCCCAGTCCCGCGCTCTTAACCACTACGCCACACTGGCTCTCACTATGGTTATGGTCCAACAACATCTGGAAAGCCTGAAGTTACCTAGTGCTGTGCTACTAGAATGCCTTTTGTAAAGCTAATGGGTTTTATTCATTTGTTCATTCAAGTCCAGACACCCTAAAATGTCTTCTAGTACAACAGGGAACCAAATACTGTGAATGCTGTAGTGAAAACTCCGAGGGAATATGGAATTGAAAAAAGAATGGCAGATGATACCAATGTCCATGCTATTAAAAATGCCAGTGCTGTATCCTTCACAAACTTGCCTTCATTACACCAGTGGTAGTCAAAGACCTGTTACTGTTACAGGAAATTAAGAATAAAGAAATTGGAAAGTAGTTTCAACACTCTTTTCCCTTCTCCTCCAACCTGGGCTTGATGTTTTCCTGCCACAGACATCATCATATTCAATAATAGGTTATTGGATCTGTAGGCCGAGTTTAGATGCACAAATAATAGCTTTAATGTTACACTTTGTAAGAATACACAGGGAAAGCTTTAATAGAAAGAGCATATCTGCAAAGTCCTGATTGACTACCACTCCATAAAAAGAATGGAGGAGCTGTAATGGGTGTAGGGAGCAACTTACAGAATGGAACTTCTCCTTCTGTAACTGTTAGACCAAGAAGATGATTGCAGTATGTCAACCATACTTAAACATCATTTTTAAATTAAAAATTTGCTTTTATTGTGCTGCATGACAGAAAAACCACATCCACTACGCAGGGGTGTTTTTGTGTAGTGCTTCTTGCTAGATTGAAACTGTACAGAGCACTAAGAGACAGGTGGTTGGCACCGTAACGTTCTGATGTATGCAACAGAGAGAGAGCGTAGATTGCATGCATCTTTTCTCTTTCTGGTTGTGCTTAGTACTGCAGCAGCATAGACGTGAATGACTGCTGTGCATGAATATATCGGGATGGGGGATTCAGTCTTTTGAGCACTGTGCGTCATGTGTGCTTTAACTTTTAAAGTAAGTTGGGCTTCATATATGATAAGTTAATTTCAAAGTTTGAAATAACTGTATGAATTAAACTCTGTTCACATGATCAGAGTGAGTATACAGAATGTGTAAGGGAATGGGGTTGTAGTAACTAGACCTTCCCCTTCCTCTTCCTCTTCCTCTTCCTCTTCCCTTTCCCTTTCCCTTTCCCTTTCTTAACATTCATTGGATCTTCTGCATGGAGCTTATATGTGTAACACAGAAAATCACGGACTGTGTAGAAATTGGCAAAGGGGTTTGTCACTGGTTTTGCTCTTCCCTATGACATAGTCATTGTTTACTTGAACAAGAATCTTGCTTGATGAGTGTACAGTCATATAATACAATTCACAAGAAACAATACTGCATGTTCTCAAATTCTTAAAACATCTTTGGTTTTGAGCTAGTGATCCTAATCATTTTGTAAATGTATATAATAAGACTCCTACCATGCTTCTTTATCCTAAACATATGTACAAATTCTAAATTGCTATCAAACGTTCAGAAACATTATTTCAATTTTTTTAAATGTGCATTGCAGTAAATTACATTATCAAAATTTTGTGGTGCCTGCTATATTGAGATCAAATGTACTAATATCCAGGTGAATATTCTACAGAAGTTTTATAGCATTGGTTATAAGTAGGCAATTAGTAATAAATCAACTACTTATAATCAGTAAACCTTTGTAAATGATTGCTCAATGAAATGAGAGGGAAGGCTTACTGCTTGGAGTAATATTCTATTGACAGACCACATAAGCCCACACTAGCCCCCATGCCAGCAAAGGAAAACAATGAGATGACAGCTCTAGTGTTTGGAGAGAGGTTGTTAATGACAGCTTATTCCTTTATGATTTCAACTCTTGACAGAAGACAGGTCTGCTTGTTGCATCACGGCAGATGTATCATTACCTTCTGGCCCTGCCATGACTGAATTGGAATAAACCCACTTGCAGTTCTGAAAATTCAATTACTTTGTGAAAGTTTGGGCACTGTTTCTATGATTCATGTGCAGATGTGTTTAAGCCTCATCCTAGTAGCTGTTTGTTTTTGAATTCTAATAGTGCTCTAAAGTTCCAAACTTGAAGATTACAGAATTAATTAAACATATGACAGTCTTTTCTTCATGTCCTAGTGAATCACTGTTGGAACAGAATATACCCCTTTGTATTATTTTGTAACATCTTTAATATGGACTTAGCAAAGTTACTATTAAGTCTTCCTGAATATATGTGTTCTTTTAAAGGTGTATTTTTCTTACGGTATAAACCTTTACTATTTAAACACTATAAAAAGGTACCTAGACAGTATTTACAATATTTCATGCTTCATGTCTCTGTATTTCATTTTAAGGATGAGGTAGTCATTTCTGTTAGTTGATATGGATATTAGAATTCTATTTTTCCCCCTACTTGAACTTGTGGGATACTTCACAGTGACTCTGGAGATTAAATGAGAAAGAGGTATGAATTTATGAAAGAATGTCAAAAGCCTTGGGGTTTGGGTATGATCGGAATTTCAATAGCAGTTCAGATGAGTTTAAATGTATAGAAGGGAAGCATAAAAATATTGTTTAATTTCTGTCATACTGTTTTTTTAGTCAGTCTGGTTTTTTTCCCTTCAAACCTGCATTTCTCTCCAGTATATGTTACCATATACAAGATCTGTATGCCTCCCCCACCTTTGTATTTTATTTTAACTGCTGATCTCTTTTCTGTGGTGTTCCTGACTTTAATATCAGCTAAAGAGGCCTGAATTGCTGAATCAAAGCTGTTTTGGGAGGGAGACAGTGTTTAAGATTGTGAAGGGTAAGAATCTCTGGATAGAAGGTAACACTTCCTGCAGTTATAATCAATGCACTTGACACTTTCAAGGGCAAGAGAAGCCATGACTTGCTCAGGGGTTAAACTTTTTAAATAGCCTCCCCAGGGAAAAATGCCGTCAATAAAACATAATAATTAGTTGAAGATTCTTGAGTAGCCTTTGTTAAAAATGAAAAGATTAGAAATAGGGTAGATGGATCTTTATTTATCTATTCTTTATCTTTCTTTACCCTTCAAAGTTTAGTTTAAATTAATTGTGGCTCTGAATTGATCTGTTTTATTGCATCTTTAATTATGGAAATCTGTTTTAGTTGTTTGAAAATACCCTTGTTTATAAGAGTTAAAAAACAGTCAGATATCATTGTTCTTTTTATTCTCAATAAACCTGTCCCATGCAAATTCAGCTCGCTTGTGCAAGTGCGGGCTCGCGCGCGCGCGCGCGCGCGCTCTCTCTCTCTCTCTCTCTCTCTCTCTCTATATATATATATATATATATATAATCAATATGGAGAACATTTTATTCTTCCAACTATAATTTGCAAGCATCTAATGTGTATATTTAATGTACTGATAAAGATTAAATGGTTTCTGACATTTAAAGACAGCAGAAGCCAAGATAGATAAGAGGCAGTTATCCATTTATAGGAAACAAATTAAGGCTGTGTTTGTATTTTGTTTTTTAATAATTAATTTTTGGAATGTCTGGTTACTTGTTTAAACTTGGAGCTTTGTATTTACGGACGGTATGAAGTTTGCACTTTTGAAATCCAAGAGATAAATAAAATGCTTCCAAACAGTGTGGCAATAGTAAATATTGATAAATAATATATGAATTGGTTTAATATAAAGAGTTCTGTCCTGCATTAATTAATTATTTTTTATTTGCACTTTAAGAAAACGTAAGGGAAAATGAAATCATTGTTATAGTTTGGGACAGTACATCAACATGGCTTGAGCTGATATGTAGACTAAATTTTTCATAAATAGAGCATAATCTTTTCTTTCCTCCTTGGTGCTTTCAGACACCTCACAAATAGTTGAACTTTATTTTAGGAAGGCGGAAAGAAACATTTCAAATGTTTAGCATGAGGTTCTTTAATGTGACTTATTAGGATGCTTCCAAATGTTGGCTTTTTTGTGAATCACTTTTGTTGGTCATAGGAAAAAGACTGGCTTCAAATATGAAGTGTGAACACACTTCCTAGTCCACATAATGTGAGTGTAATATTTATGTATATGGAGGGAAGGAGAGGAGTATAGCTTTATTGAAGTTCATGTTTCTCTTTTGCACACAAGCACCAAGCCCACGGTGGGACTGGATCATGCACTTAATATCCAGAAATGTCTCTTTCTGTTAATGTTTCATTCATGAAGATGCATTCCTTACATTTTTTGGAAAGTGTTAAAGTGAAAAAATGTATTTTGTGCAAAAGAATGGTTTGAATCCCCCAAACTGCACAGTTGGTCCATGCTTTGACTGGGTGTTTTATTCAGGAGAGTTTTAAAACTATTTGCATTATATATCTTTATTCATTTCTTCATCACTTTCCTGTTAAAAAAACTCCAAAGAAATATATTATCAGTAAAAAGGAAATTCTGTATAAGCAAATAGCATCTAGCAGCAAGAGCAGTAACTCATTTTAAAAAGGCAGTAACATTAAATGTTTCTCATCTGCAGCTGTGCATTTGCTTAATTACACAGTATGCTCTGGAATAACAAGAACACAGAGTTCAAGAGAAAACATAAGACAAATACAGTTTTCACATGGCACAGGTCTAGAGTTTTCAACTAGCCAGAATTAAGGTTAAGTAGCTACATTTGTTTCAAAAACTATATAACAAGTCTATGATAAGCAAATATGTAACAAACTTAACACTTTTATACCTGGAGCAAAGGTATATGGGGTGTCTTCAGCCCTTCTCTCCATCCGTGGTTCCTGATTTGGAATAGGAAAAAGCATGGCCAGGAAAGGAGTTGCACTTTGTCCCTGTATAGTTAAGGCTTTTACCATGCAAGTCTCAAACCATCACCAGACTTCCTCCCAACTTGAATTTGGGAGGTGGCAGGGATTGCTGCTCAGCTGCTTGGAGAATTTTGCCCATCTCTGCAGTTCCTAAGTTGGGAGGAAGGTTGATGGCTTCTGACATTCCCTAGAAGGCTACACCAAACTTAGATGGCTTAGATGAATGTATTTGTTCAAATATTGGAGCATATTGGTTGAAATCTCCCAGATACTTTCCCCACTAAGTAGAGCTCAAATGTTTCTTCCCTAGAATTGTTGCTTACCATCTCAGCCTTAGTTACTTCTCAATGTTTCAGTGGCTGTGGGTCTGCCTAGCCTAGCCTAGCCTAGCCGGATTCACCAGCTTTCAAATAGGTAAAGCATTCCATTCCCAAAGAAAGGGAGAATATGCTAAGAAGCTCTAGGCCCCAAATATCTTTGCTTAGTTCTTTGATCTACAAATGTTATTTAAAGGAAGTGGCTACTTTATAGAACTAACAAGTGTCCAGGATTTAGGACTATGATATTCCTATTGCATTTGCTGAAGAGAGGAGAGCTGTATGTGGAGGGGAGGGTGGAGGGGGGATGGATGGATGGATGGATGGATGGATGGATGGATGGATGAATGAAATGTGTGCGTATATATACACATAGATACATACTCTAAAAATTTGCCACTTTCTGCCTCACACAGAAACCATAGCCTCATTCTTCCTCCCTTCCTCTCTTGATCATTACCACTTCATACACTTTCACTGCCTCTCTTAAGATCACTACCACTTAACGTTGTTTTCTCCCATACTTTGTCTCCTGCACCAGATGAGTTCCTTACCTCTTTTTTATGTGATCTGGCAAAGTGCATTTGACTGGATTGTATAAAATTCTCAAAGCATCATTTTAAGATATAATTCTCCATGTGATTGTTATTTTTAAACTGACCAGTTGATGAAGTAATTCTTAAACTCTGGTTAAATGCCAACTATAATAGATCATAGAAACCTAATTAAGATTCTATCTAGC
The DNA here is from genome assembly GCF_004798865.1 of Varanus komodoensis. Taxonomy (NCBI): domain Eukaryota; kingdom Metazoa; phylum Chordata; class Lepidosauria; order Squamata; family Varanidae; genus Varanus; species Varanus komodoensis. The sequence continues at coordinate 21,688,028 of NW_025336087.1, read as the reverse complement.
TGCCAAAGCTGTGTTGATATTTTAAAAATATGAGTGATCATTTAAAAGTTCTCACAGTTGAACATGGAGATAAGTGTTTTCTTATTCAGGGAATTTCATTTATTGCTGAATAACATTATTTACCATTCAGCATAGTGGAATATTACTTCCCATATAAACTATTATGGCCTATCAGAAGGTTTCTGCTGTGAATACTAAAGAAATACATTTGGCATACTGTTTCTCATATTATGTAGTATCATAATCTTATGAAAATGTTATTCATTTGAAAAGTTATATGTCATTTTTGATCAAAAACTTTATAAAGTTAAATAGCACTATGTGAACAAACTGTAGTTGTTGATAATTATCTTTTTCTTGAAATTAACAAATTATAACATCAAAACATTTCCAGTGAGGTATGTAGTAGGTCATTTGCAGCTGCAGGCGTTTTTTCTCCCTTCAGGATGTGCTTGTTTAGTTTCTTTCACTTTCTGCCTGTGGCGCTGTATAGTGAAATTCAGACATGTTTTTCCTCTCCAAGGATTGAGGATAGTTTATACAAAATTAATAAACAGTGTTGCTGGTTTTTCCATTATCAGCTTTCAGTACAAAGTTCTATATGTTTCTTATCTGAAAAAGTACATTGTTTAGGGTACATTTATTTTAAGAAATGAACATTTCTGCTTTAAAATATATTATCGGAAAGGGCAGGTAATAGAAAGGAAATGTATAATTAAGGAACTCTACCTCTGTTTGCATGTAACCCAAAGACTCAATAATAAAACTAGAGATGTGACGTTCTGGAAAAAGACCAGAAAAATAATGAAAATCCTCAAAAAGGTTTCAGGGATTTTTGGAAATCTGGGGTAGAAAACTTTTCCCCTTTGAATATGAATTCCGTCCTTCCCTTTCTCCCCTGGGTGTTTTCTATGCTTTCACATGTCTAGTAAAAATTAAGTGATAGTATCATGAATCCTTAAAACTGTGAATGCATGGAAAGTGCATTGTCTCAAATTATTATTAGTAGTATTTCATTTCTGTATTGCCCCATATCACATCCTTGCAATAAGCCATGGTTGCAGTAAGCTTAAAATTAAGCTCATTGAGAGCCAGTGTAGTGTAGTGGTTAACAGCACAGGACTGGGTAATCCCTGCTTAGCCAAGAAGTCAACTGGGTAACATTGGGCTAGTCACAGACTCTCAGCCAACCTACCTCACTGGATTGTTTTGTGGAGATAAGATTGAGAGCAGCAGAAGGAGAATGATACAAGCCCCTTAGATTCCTTGTAAGAAAAAAGCAGGATATAACTGTAATAAATGAATATATAAATGAATGTGGATACTTTCTTCCCTTCTTCCCTTCCTTTCCCATTGTTCCTCCAGACTGTATTTCAGGTGACAGTTCAAGGAGGAATAAGTCAACTCTCTCTGACAGCCATGCTCACAAGCTGATTTTACCATGGCTGTCAGAAAATCCTCATTGCATAAACAGGGGCTGCGACCTGAAGCTTTGGCTGAGACAACATGTAGGCCATGTGTCCTGTTAGCACTGTAGGAAGAAAGAATAATAACAGGCAGGATGAGGGAGCCAATGCTGTATGGTTGTATGTTTCTTCTCTCTCTTAGTGGTGATGTTTGGTTGTGTTGAAAGAATGTAAAAATCAAATTAAATTACTTATATATATTAAAATACCCACTCTTCAAATGCATTGACGTAACCAGACCATTATCAACATGCAAGAGTATACTGCAGCTCTCTACAGCCTGGTGCCTTCCACATGTTTTAGATTTCAACTTCTAGAAGCCCCAGCTTGGCTAATAATTTGGAATTATAATCCCAAACATCCAATAGGTGCCAGGCTGAAGAAGGCTATACAGGTTATAGAAATCTTATAATTTTTAATTTTTCCTATTGTCTGTAGTTGTCTAATTATATGTTACTAATGCCATATACAGTTTGGTGGAATTTGTGATACAGTGGTACCTTGGCTCACGAACGCCTTCAGTCATGAACAAAAATTTCATGAAAATTTTGACTTGGGTCACGAACTCTGCTTTAGGTGCTGACCAAGATCTCAGCCATCTCCCCATCCCCCCGAGTGGGGAAATGGCCAGGATCGCAGTCACGTTTGTGCAGGGAACACATGCATGATCACAGCTGTACTGTGCTGCACCCGTCTTTCCTGCAGGAGTGCACCCATGATTGCATACGTCTTCCCTGCATGAATGCAGCTGCAATCCTGGCCATCTCCCCACTCGGGGGGGGGGGGGGAGATGACTGTGATCATGCTGGTTGCGGGGGGGATGATGGCCAAGATTGCACCTGTCTTTCCTGCAGGAGCACACCCATGCCAGGGTTTCTTTGAGAAGCACCACCCAAACTTAAATGTAATGAACAGAGTGTTGAATCTGATGAACAATAACGTGGTCTCTCATTTCCAGAGGGTTACGCAGCGCAGGAAAAAACAAGTGACTATAGATAGATTTTTCACCAAAATTGACCCTGCAGCTAAGACACAAAGAGAGGAAACCCCTGAAAGAGATCTCCCCAGTGTCCTTATGGAGGAGGACTCTCCCTCTAAACAATAACCTCCTTCCCGCCTAGGTTAGTGTTCTCCACTGTACTGTACAGTACTTTGTACTTTATTACTTTGTTGTTCTTTGTCACTTCGTTTCAAAATTTCTGATAGTTACAGAACGGATTAACCTTAATTACATTAAAACTTATGGGGAAATTTGACTTGGGTCACAACCAATTTGGGTCACAACCAGAGTCATGGAACTGATTAAGTTCATGAGCCAAGGTACCACTGTATTATAACATCAGTCAAGTTAAGAACAATGTTGTTGTTGTTATTGTTAGTTGCGAAGTCATGTCTGACCCATCGCAACCCCATAGACAACATTCCTCCAGGCCTTCCTATCCTCCACCATCCCCTGGAGTCCACTTAAGCTCACGCTGACTGCTTCAGTGACTCCATCTAGCCACCTCATTCTCTTCTGTCCCCTTCTTCTTTTACCATCTATCGTTCCCAGCATTAGGCTCTTCTCCAGGGAGTCCTTCCTTCTTATTAGGTGGCCAAAGGAGTTTCATCTTCAGTATCTGGCCTTCTAAAGAGCAGTCAGGATTGATCTTCTCTAGGACTGACTGGTTTGATCGCCTTGCTGTCCAAGGGACTCGCAGGAGTCTCCTCCAGCACCACAAATCAAAGGCCTCAGTTGTTCAGCGCTCAGCCTCCCTTATGGTCCAGCTTTCACAGCCATACATTGCAACTGGGAAAACCATAGACTTGACTATACGCACTTTTGTTGGCAGGGTGATGTCTCTGCTTTTTAGTATGCTGTCTAGATTTGCCATAGCTTTCTTCCCCAGGAGCAAGGGTCTTTTGATTTCTTGGCTGCAGTCCCCATCTGTGGTGATCTTGGAGCCCAGGAAAATAAAATCTGTCACTGCCTCCATTTCTTCCCCATCTATTTGCCAGGAAGTGAGAGGACCGGATGCCATGATCTTAGTTTTCTTAATGTTGAGTTTCAAGCCAACTTTTGCGCTTTCCGCCTTCACCCGCATCAAGAGGCTCTTTAGTTCTTCGTCGTGGCCTCTGTGCATCACACATATGGGTGCTGCGCCTGCACAGTGCCTTTGGCCGGAAGATTGCAAGCTAACAGTTTTTGGCGGGAAAGCTCCACTCCCCCTCCCCCATGGCCTATAAAGAGCGAAGCGTCCGCCATTTTGTTCAGTCTTTGCGACTGCCATTCGCTGTGCCTCGTGCCGCTTTCAACTTTCGCTTAGAGCTGTTACCTTGCTCTCGATTGTCCTTTCCCAGTTTTTTCTTCTAAAAAAAAAAAACCTTGCTCCCAGTTCATTGTTCCTTGTAGTTTTTCTCTTGTTATTTCTGCTTTCGATCTATCTATCTAATACACACACACACACACACATACACACACACTTACCCTCTGCACTATCCCTCTCTTCTTCTTCTGCGATGGCGCAGCGAGCGACTTTCCGCAAATGTGCGGACTGTGGGTCAAAAATGGTACCAACTGACCCGCATGACCTATGCCTCCCCTGCCTGGGAGAGGGGCATAGGATGGATAAATGTGCGCATTGCCTGGCCTCCTCCAAGCAGACCAGGAAGAACCGCGAAAACCGCCTCCGGAGACTACTTTGGGATCGGGCTCTGCTGCAATCAGACCCGCTTGTTGTCGTCCCAAAACCTGGCTCCGCTTCTGTGGCCCTACCCTCACGGCCTTCGGATGAAGGTGTGTCTGCTTCGGTGGCTCCCTCTGCTTCACCTAAAAAGAAACATGGAAAGCGGAAGCATGCCGAATCCGAGAAATCCGCAGGCCATAAAAAGGCCAGGAAGGAGAAGGTCTCCAAGCCTCCCAAGAAAACCAGGAATTCGGACCGTCCGGACTGTCCCAGACATCGGGACTCGGATCCAATGGGTCCCTCAGTACCGGTGGCACTTACGGTACCGACTCCGCCCGAACCAGTCCTCCAGGAGGCTATGCGGGTTACCCCTCAAGGGTCTCCCAGCCGTGTGGTTGACCTCCCGCCTGCACCCCTTTCAACTCTACGGGGTTCAATATCTGACAGGGAAATCCAGGACTCCCCTCCTAGGGCGAGGTCACCGACACCAATGCCCGCGGTCACAATGGAAGTGGACATTGGACTGTCCCCCCCGGGGAGCCGGAGGAGCCGCTCTGTAGAGCAACGTCTGGATAGCTGGCGTCGCCCCTACTACCATACATGGGGTGATCAGCTCTCCATAAGGTACTACCCTGCTCCCAGGGCACGATCCTCTCCTCCATCCCGTGACCAATTGCGCTCATTGGATCCGAGGCGGGTGTCACCTCAATCCCCACAGGGTGGAAGCAGCCGCTCCTTCTCCCCAGCAGAGTCATCATCTTCGGCCCCACCCTACTACGGTGCCGATTTGGCCGACTTGGAGGTCGACTCAACCTCTCCGGACGTCGCTGTGACATCCCACGGTCCTGCATCGCCTGATGAGTCCCACGTCTCCTTCGCGGAGCTGATGTCTAGATTTGTCCAGTCCCTGGACATCGACGCTGTCCAGCGCCTGGGACTGACGATGGACAAGTTCTACGATGTCGTCCGCAGGGAGCAATCGACATCCATCGTCCTACCGCTCATAACCACCTTGTGGCAGGCGATGACGCAGCCCTGGGACTTGCCATCACATCCTCAGCCGACGTCCAGGAGATATGAGTCGATGTACAGGGTTCAGGAGGAGGACATCCCCTTCCTCCTCCAACATCCCAAACCGAAGTCTGTGGTCGTCGAATCTTCGCAGGGCAGAGAGGCGAGAGGGCACACGGCACCGAGAGATAAAGAGGGCCGAAAAATAGACTCCCTGGCTAGGCGAGTCTACGCTGCTTCAGGCCTGGGGCTCCGTATATCAAATTACAAGGCGACGTTGGCGAGGTATCAATACTTTATTATGCAGCGTCTGCACAATGTCGCCTCCACCCTCCCGGACCACCAGGGTGACCTCGCGAAGGTCCTGATTAAGGAAGCCATGCAGGTCGCGGTGCAGCAGTTATCCACAGTGAGGCACCACGTGGATACTGACTCACGGGCCTTGGTCAGTGCCGTTTCTCTCCGAAGGCATGCATGGCTTCAGAATTGTAATTTTCCGGAAGAAACCAAGCGACGGATCGAGGGAACGCCTTTTGATGGATCCGGGCTTTTCCATCCTCGCACCGACCACAAGCTCAAGAAGCTGCATGAATCGAGGATGACGACAGGATGGAGATACAGTCCCACGCCAGACGTAAGTGGTCCTGGAATCGTCCATCCTACAGGCAATCATATCAACCGAGGCAGCAGCCACAACACCGCCAGCAACAGCAGCGCCGCCGTCCTCAACCCCAACAACGCTTCCAACAAGGCCGCCGTCGTTTCGACGATCGGAGGCAATGTTGACGGGACTGGCAAACCATTCCTCACGCTCCACCAGTACCCACCCCCCTCTCATCTGGGGATCGGCTTCGAAGCCGACTCCCCATTTGGGAGTCCATCACATCTGATTGGTGGGTATTGTCCATCGTTCAACACGGCTATCGAATAGAATTCGACATCGTTCTTCCGTCAAGTCCGATCCGGTCCACTTCATGTTCACCGGTACTGCTCGACGAAATACATCAACTTCTTCGTAAAGGAGCAATTCGTCAAGTATTCCCATCTGACGGACTGCACGGATTCTATTCCAGATACTTCACGTTTCCTAAGCGGGATGGTGGTCTACGTCCGATTTTGGACTTACGGAACTTAAATAAGTTTATTGTACCAAAAAAGTTTCGTATGACTACCCTTCAAAACATTTTGCCGTCGCTAAGGAGAGAGGATTGGTTCGCCTCATTGGACTTGAAAGACACCTACTTCCACATTTCAATTCACCCAAGTTACAGGCGTTTCCTTCGTTTTGCGGTTGCAAACCAACTTTATGAGTTTACAGTTTTGCCTTTTGGACTGGCTACGGCTCCGAGGGTTTTTACCAAGTGCTTGGCTCCTGTCTGTGCCTTCCTATACCTCCAGGGCATACAAATTTATCCATACCTCGATGACTGGCTGTTGGTGTCGCAGTCCAGAGAAGGACTCCTTGCGGCCATCCATACAACTTGTGCCTTGCTCTATAGCCTAGGCCTGCGTATTAATACCAAGAAATCTTCTCTTCTCCCGACACAGACGCTCACCTTCATTGGAGCCCGCTTGGATTCGACGTTGGAAAAAGCCTTCCTCCCTCAGGACAGACAACAGACTCTTGCTCGCCACATCCATCGAATCCGACGAGAGGGAAAGGTCCCAGCGAGGTCTATTCAGAGGATCCTGGGGCATATGGCTTCCTCAGTTGCCGTAGTTCCACATGCCAGGCTTCGGCTTCACCCACTGCAACTCTTTTTCAACAAGATGTACCATCCTCAAAGAGATCGGCAGTCGAGACTGATTCAGATCCCAACTTCCGTGCTTCACTCTCTGCGTTGGTGGTTGGAACAGACCAATCTCACGATAGGAGTCCCCTTCAGGGCGCAACCTCCTACGATTACCCTTGGCACCGACGCTTCTCTTCTAGGATGGGGAGTGATATGCTCCGGCCTATCTACCCAGGGTACGTGGAATCATCTAGAATCCACGAATCATATCAACTTCCTAGAACTACTGGCAGTTTTCAAAGCCCTAAGCTCTTTCAAGGACATCCTTCATCATCAGATCATTCAGATAACTTCGGACAATATAGCTACCATCTTTTATCTGAACAAGCAAGGGGGAACAAAGTCACTGACTCTAGCTAGGCTTTCTATGAAAATTTGGGACTGGTGCATCCGGAGACACATCACGCTGATGGCTGTTCATCTAGCTGGTGTAGACAATGTGCAGGTGGATCTTCTCAGCAGGCACATGTTCACTTCTCACGAGTGGGAACTGGATCCCCGTATGCGCAACCACCTTTTCCGGCGCTGGGGGTTTCCCGATGTGGACTTATTTGCTACCCAACAGAACAGGGTGTGCGAGGCTTACTGTTCGAGAGCAGGAATCGGACACGCATCCCTAGGGGACGCATTCACGATCCCTTGGAACAATATGAACTTCTATGCCTTCCCTCCGATCCTTCTTCTGATGAGGGTCATAGCAAAGATAGTGCACAACCGAGCATCGGGATACTAGTTGCCCCTTGGTGGCCATGTCAAGTGTGGTTTGCGAAACTACTCAACATCTCTCGTGGGGAATTTCTTCATCTTCCATCGCTCCCATATCTTATAACACAGGTGGACGGCACACTTCGCCACCCGGATTTGCTCTCATTGAACCTAACAGTGTGGCGAATTCGATGATTGACGTTCCATCGGTGCCGACGATGGTTTCGAAAGTTACAAATCCGACAGCTTCTACTAATCCGTCGGTGCCGACGATGACTTCGGCCACCCCGGATCCAATTGTCGAACCCAGTCACTCGGCTGCTTCCCCCCTCTCTGGTCTCTCTGTACTATCCAGTTCGAGACAAGACCCATCAAATCCGAATCCGACATTTTTGCACCCTGATATTCAGCATATCATCGACTCTGCCTTAAAGCCGTCCACAAGGAAGTCATATAAGGCTAAATGGAAATGTTTTTCCGCCTTTGCCGAGTCGCGTTCGTTCTCTCCATTCCTCTCATCCATTCAACAGATTCTTCAGTTCCTCCTGGAATTGCACCATTCTGGACTGAAGCTATCGTCCATTAAAGTGTATACAGCCGCAATAGCCTACTACCGTGGCTTAGTCGACGGATCACCTCTGTTTTCTCATCCTATCCTCAAAAGATTTTTGAAGGGACTATATAATCTTAACCCATCAATTAGACCGGTTATGCCCACATGGAGCCTCTCTGCAGTTGTACAGGCCCTTATGAAGGCCCCCTTCGAACCTTTGGCGACGGTGGATCTTCGATTGGTCTCTTGGAAGACAGCATTTCTTGTAGCTGTCACTTCAGCCCGGAGGGCCAGTGAACTTTGCACGCTTCACATAGACCCTCCTTATTTAAACTTTCACAGGGAGAAGGTCGTTTTATGCCTCGACCTGTCTTTTTTGCCTAAAGTGTCTACACCTTTCCATACGGGACAAGACATTGTGCTGCCTGCCTTTTTTCCGTAACCTTTGACTCCATTGGAAAGATCTTTGCATTCACTCGATGTTCGCCGTTGCTTAGCCTACTACTGATAGTGAACGGAGTCTATACGACGATCCAATAAACTATTCATCAAATATTCTGCTAGGGATCAGGGCGATCCAGTCACTCCGCAGAGACTTTCTAGTGGATAGTCCACACTATAGTCTTATGCTATCAATTAGCTAAGCTCGAACTGCCTTCAGTTCCTTGAGGCCATTCTGCTAGAGCTGTCGCAACCTCGTCTGCATTCGCATCTGGGGTCCCGATTGATGACATCTGCCGAGCCGCTACTTGGGCGAACCCTTGCACCTTCGCCAGGCAGTACCGTCTCGATGTTCGAGCTCGACGGGATTGCTCCTTCGGTAGAGCTGTTCTCTCCTCTGTTCTTCAATGATGAGAACCTTCCCTCCTCCTTTATGGCAAGCTTGTTAATCTGCCCATATCTGTGATGCACAGAGGCCACGACGAAAAGCAGGTTGCTTACCTGTAACTGATGTTCTTCCAGTGGCCATCTGTGCAGTCATACAACCCACCCGCCGGCCCCGCTCAGTGTCGGTGAGTGGACACATTCATCGGTACCGAAAGTTTCCCATTTTTTCTTGGTACCGATCCCTTTTTCCTATCTCATACTGAAAATTTTTCCACAAGGGGGCGCACGTTCGGTCATCAAAGACTGAACAAAATGGAGGACGCTCCGCTCTTTATAGGCCATGGGGGAGAGGGAGCGGAGCTTTCCCGCCAAAAACTGTTAGCTTGCAATCTTCCGGCCAAAGGCACTGCGCAGACACAGCACCCATATGTGTGACTGCACAGATGGCCACTCGAACATCAGTTACATGTAAGCAACCTGCTTTTCCTCTTCACTTTCTGCCATGAGAGTGGTATCATCTGCATATCTGAGGTTGTTGATATTTCTCCCAGCAATCTTAATTCCAACTGGTGATTCATCTAGCCCCATCTTTCTCAGGATGTGCTCTGCATATAAGTTAAATAGGCAAGGCAACAGTATACAGCCTTGCCGAACTCCTTTCTCAATTTTGAACCAATCAGTGTTTCCGTGTCCAGTTCTCACTGTTGCTTCTTAACTCGCATATAGGTTTCTCAAGAGACAAATAAGATGGTCTGGTACTCCCATCTCTTTAAGAACTCGCCACAATTTGTTGTGATCCACACATTCAAAGGCTTTAGCATAGTCATTGAAGGAGAAGTAGATGTTTTTCTGGAACTCCCTAGCTTTCTCCATGATCCAATGTATGTTGGCAATTTGATCTCTAGTTCCTCTGCCTCTTCGAAATCCTGCCTGTACTTTTGGTAGTTCTTGGTCTACATACTGCTGGAGCCTAGCTTGTAGGATTTTGAGCATAACTTTGCTAGCATGTGAAATGCATGCAATGGTGTGGTAGTTTGAACATTCTTTGGCATTGCCCTTCTTTGGGATCGGAATGTAAACTGACCTTTTCCAGTCCTCTGTGGCCACTGTTGAGTTTTCCAAGTTTGCTGGCATATTGAGTGTAGCACTTTTACTGCATCGTCTTTTAAGATTTTGAATAGCTCAGCTGGAATACTGTCACCTCCACTAGCTTTGTTGTTGCTCAGACTTCCTAAGGCCCATTTATCTTCACATTCCAGGATGTCTGGCTCGAGGTCAGTGACCACCCCATCGTGGTTATCTGGGACGTTAAGCTCTTTCTTGCATAGTTCCTCTGTGTAATCTTGCCACCTCTTCTTAATCTCTTATGCCTCTGTTAGGTCCCTGCCATTTTGGTCCTTTATCATGCCCATCTTTGCATGAAACGTTCCCTTCATAGCTCCAATTTTCTTGAAGAGACCTCTGGTCCTCCCTATTCTATTGTTTTCTTCTATTTCTTTGCACTGTTCATTTAAGAAGGCATTCTTATCTCTTCTAGCAATTCTCTGGAATTCTGCATTCACTTGGGTGTATCTTTCTCCCTTGCCTTTTGCTTCCCTTCTTTCCTCAGCTATTTGTAAAGCTTCCTCAGACAGCCATTTTGCTTTCTTGCATTTCTTTTTCTTTGAGATGGTTTTAGTTGCTACCTCTTGTACAATGTTGTGAACCTCTGTCCATAGTTCTTCAGGCACTCTATCAGATCTAATTCTTTAAATCTATTTGTCACCTCTACTGTATATTCATCAGGGATATGATTTAGGTCATACCTGAGTGGCCTAGTGTTTTTCCCTACTTTCTTTAATTTAAGCCAAAATTTTGCAACAAGAAGCTCATGATCTGAGCGACAGTCAGCTCCTGGTCTAGTTTTTACTGACTGTATAGAGCTTCTCCATCTTTGGCTGCCGAGCACATAGTCGATCTGATTTCTTTGTTGACCGTCTGGTGATGCCCATGTGTAGAGTCGTCTCTTGGGTTGTTGGAAAAGAGTGTTTGCTATGACCATCGTATTCTCTTGACAAAATTCTACCAGCTTGTGTCCTGCTTCATTTTGTACTCCAAGGCCAAACTTGCCTGTTATTCCGATTATCTTCTGGCTTCCTACTTTAGCATTCCAATCCCCCATGATGATAAGGACATTATTTTTTGGTGTGAATTCTAGAAGGTGTTGTAGGCCTTCATAGAACCAGTCAACTTCGGCCTCTTCAGCACCAGTGGTTGGGGCATAGACTTGGACTACTGTGATGTTGAATGGTTTGCCTTGGATTCGAACTGAGATCATTCTGTCATTTTGGAGATTGTATCCCAGTACTGCTTTTCCTACTCTTTTATTGACTATGAAGGCTACTCCATTTCTTCTGAGGGATTCTTACCCGCAGTAGTATACCTGATGGTCATCTGAATTAAATTCACCCATTCCTGTCCATTTTAGTTCACTGATTCCTAAGATGTCAATGTTCAGTCTTGTCATCTCTTGTTTGACCACATCCAGCTTGCCTTGATTCATGGATCTTACATTCCAGGTTCCTATGAAGTATAGATCTTTGCAGCATTGGACTCTCCTTTCACCACCAGATATATCTGCAACTGAGTGTCCTTTCGGCTTTGACCCAGTCGCTTCATTCTTTCTGGCACTACTAGTACTAGCCCTCTGCTCTTCTCCAGTAGCATATTGGACACCTTCCGACCTGAGGGGCTCATCTTCCAGCGTCATATCTTTTTGCCTTTTGGTACTGTCCATGGGGTTTTCATGGCAAAGATACTGGAGTGGGTTGCCATTTCCTTCTCCAGTGGATCACATTTTGTCAGAGCTCTCTGCTATGACCTGTCCATCTTGGGTGGCCCTGCACGGCATAGCTCATAGCTTCATTGAGCTACGCAAGCCCCTTCGACACGACAAGGCAGTGATCCATGAAGGAGTAAAAACAATACCAAAACCTAACAATGCTTGACTCTGTATATATGGTCTACATACACGCTTGTTAAGAAAATCTAATGGAACTCTGCCATCCTTGATCATAAGAGTTTCATACTGATAGAGGCTATAGTCCAGTGATCAAATGTCACATACATGAAGTCAGCAATGCCTGTTATTTTTGTACAGAACATAAAACTAAATGAAACCTGGCAGCAGAATAAAGTACTAAAAGCAGTTATTAAAATGCCTGGTCAGATAACATGATGCTGAATAGACCATAATAAAGCTGTCACACCAGCTTCTCTGGGGATGGCTTTCAATAAATAGTATACCACCACTGAAAAGTTTCCCTGTCTTACAGCCACCCTCCTGGCCTCATTTGGTAGGAGCATCTGGAGGAAGGTCCCAGATTCCTTAAGGCCTTAAAGGTTAAAACTAGCAATTTGAATTGAGATCTGAAATGGACTGGGAGCCTGCACAGATGGAAAAGTACTGTCGTAAATATGACCACATTGGCTGGTCCAAGTTAGAAGTCTAACTGCACCCTATTTTGGACTCCCTGAAGTTTCCAGACTATTTTCAAAGACGGACCCACAAATAATACATTGTAATAATCGAAATGGGATGGTACTAAGGCAGCTTCCATTCCAGATCTATGCCTGAAGCTAGAGTGAAATGGACCTAGAAAAGCAGTTTCATCCAAAAGAGCCTGGAGTTGATCAATAATCACACAAGGTTAGGAAAGCTGGGGAAGGTGAAAGAGAGTGTATTCTAGCTTGCTTGATGATCCTGCCATACCCAGTTTGATCTGTTGTTGTTGTTGCACTGAGGCCTGTATCAGGCCTTGGAAAAATAACTCATCTATCCCTTAAATGAGCTCTAGAATCAAATGTTATGATGCTCCAGGACTGTTGGGCTTTTCTCCACTCAGACCTGGATGCTAAAATGAAGGCTACTCATCCAGCTCTTGCTAGGATGTGATAGATTGAATAAACAGTCTCTCCTAGCTCTATGTAACATTTTGTTTTGCTAGTATGTTCATTTTGTAAGCTATTTCTCCTATCATAATGCATTTATATGTTTGTTCATTCAGTCATAGACCAGAAAAATTAATAAACAAAATAACAATAGTAAAATAAAACGCAATTAAAAATATAACCCTTAAACAAATTGATATCAAAGTGGAAAAACTATTACCATAAATGTCTCTTATTAAAGGTATAATGAATTTCCCTATAAATACTGCAGTATAAGAGAACATGTTCCACTGCTTCTGCTGCTCCAGCACCACAAAAACATATTTGTTTGCTGAGTAGGGTCTTAATGAATTGTCCTTTTAATAATGCTGATAGTAGCACATAAAAGCCAGCAAGAGCAAATGCTCTTCTGTGTTTGGAACAGTTAATGTGTACCGATATGGGGCTGCAGTAATTTCAGCTTTATAACAGTTACTGCAATTGGAATGGAATAATGAAGAACAAGTTTTATTAGCAGCAGTTCTCAAATGTTGAAGATCCAAATCTATTGATCTTTGTACAAGAAATGGGAACTTCTCAAACCCATATTTGCCCAACACTTCTGCAGATAAGCCTACCCTATGTAGCTGCTTTTCTGTCTCTTTCATCCAGTGGATGATATATGTATCTGTAAACTGTAGAAAAGGAGATGCTAAATAATGTAAACACATGCACCATTTAGAGCATGGGTCCTCAAGCTACGGCCCACATGACGGATCCAGCCCACCATGCCCATTCATCTGACTTGTGCCGCCACCCACGTGCATGCTTGCCGTGCAGGTGGGAGGTGGTGGCTTGCTCACTCGGAGATGGTTTCGGACTCACTGGGAGATCTCCGAGCGAGTGAGCCGCTGCTGCATGTGCCCAACACCACCTCCCGCGCACCCAACGACGCCTCACTGGCCCGAGCACCCAGCCCCCCCCACCAGCCCACACATGTAGCCGCCATCTTTCAACTAGCCCCCTGTTGAAAAAGTTTGAGGACCCCTGATTTAGAGGCTTTAATCCATGCTTTGCACTGAACAGATTGAATACCTGCTTTCAGATAGATGGTTGCATTCCAAACACAGGAAGGAAGGCCCAAGAGCTTCATAAGAAAAATAGACTGGACTATTTTAGTTTGGGAATGAAATATCAAGATTCAAATAACGGTGACAGAGATAAGTTGGACCAAAGTCTTGTCTTTACACATTTGAATTGTAGAGGGAATATGTGTAAAGAAGAATTTTAAAATCAGCTGAATTTTAAAATCGGCTGAAATTTGCTGATTCTGTTGTCTGTCTATGTTGTTCAGACCAGAGCCCAGTGCTCTGTATCTGTATGCATTTATTTGCATCAGTTTTACTGTGTGGATTTTTCTGTGTACCTTCCCTTAATGTGTCCATTTTTTTTACATTTTTTAAACAGTGAGCTGTATCACAAAATTTAGAAAGGTGCAAATTTTTGGAGGCAACTGTGTTGCAGTTTATTGGTTTAGAAGCTGTAAATCTGGTAAATTTGCATGAAAATTTGGTTGAAATCACCATCCTTGCTTTTGCATTCTCTTTATTTTGCCCTCTGAGACTAGTTATGATATTAATAAATAGCAACAGACTATGCTGTGAAGACGAGCTATTGCAGAGAAGGAAGAAAAAAACTGAAGGGTATTTATTTGGTAAATTTTATCTTCTAGCCCTTTCAGTCCTAGCTTTGAAAAGAGATGTGTGCTGTGCTAGAACCTGCAAGGGAAATTGGTGTAATGTTTGAGTTTCAGAAAGAGACCTGTAGGGGACTGAGGTTATAAGGAACAATGCTACCTGTACAGTTTCTTCACTTTAATTCCATAACAGGGGCAGCCTGCCACTTGCTGGGTGGCAAGGGAAAGGCATTCTGTGTGCATGCATTTTTGCTGGCTGGTAAAAATATATTTTGGCTTCTAAGCCCAGACATGATTTAGGGCTCCATGATACTATGAACCAAACAACAAGATCCTGTGCATTCACTTCAGATATCCATTCATCAGGTGACTAAAGTCAAAGGGATGTTCATTTTGTTTGAGTCTTTTAACATGGCTAGAAAATGAATTTGCAAATAGGGAAATGCTTTATTTTCTTGAAAACTGTTTAATAGAGAACATCTTGGTGATATAGTGACTGAGGCCAGCGGAGGTTTCTTATCTGGCTTCTTTGCCTGTTCTCTCTAATCAGTGTTGAGAAATATGAGGGTATTCAGTGGCATTTACCCTGTCCTCTGCAGGTGTTAAAGCTGTTGTACCAGAGCTTGCTGCTGAGTAGACATGTATAATTGAGCTGTCTGTGTTTGATGGGAAACTGTCCACTTTGCTTTCTCTGTCCTTGGCCCCTTTGAATGTGTATAGGCCAGCGTATTACTGGAATGCAGCCTCCAAGGGCATTCCCAAATTAGAGTTTGGACTCTAGGCTGAATAATGTTCACCACCCCTGCTTTAGGGAAAGGCATCCTGAGTTTATTTGTTTCACTTGTGTGTTGATATTCAGTTGTTTTTAATATTTCACATAGTCTCACAGCAATTAGCAAGAATTGTAGGGAGTATGAAGTTAAGGAGCATTTGTACATTTACATGCAAGACAACAGATTTCAGCCACCCATTGAATGCTGTCAGGGTACACAGAACCTTATTTGTCTTGCAATACAGCCAAGAGTTGCATATTGTATAAATTTCTAAACAAGTTAACTGTGACCTTTGGCAACATCAGTAGTCAGCAATGTGCACAAAATATATACCAAGAACATTCTCTAGAGTCTTCTGTATCTAGTAGGAGTTCCTTGATGAGAAAAGTCATATGTACAAAAAGTTACACCAACATTGGAAAGCCATTGTCAGAACCAGCAGCAGAGAGATAAATTTAACTCTTTACTTTTCCATGTTGAATCCCTTTGCATATAATAATTATCATGATGTTCTAAACATCTATTTTATTATTGCAATCACTTTGAGCTATAGTGTTAGCTGCCTTATGCTCATGAAAATCTGGGATATAAGTTTAATACTTTATCTTATTAAATGTGCAATATGGATGTCTAATGTGATGTATGTGTAAGGTATGCACAATTTCAGAAATGTGACAGGGCCATTTTATGAAGGAAACTTTCTACCAAATGTGTTCGTTTATAATTTTGCATAATGACTTTCTGCCCAAAGTGGGGTGTTACACTACAATAAAGCAGAATCAAAATTTCAATTATGGGTAAAAATAAGCCAGAATAAAAATATGAAACTGCAAAAATAAAATCAGAATGTCAGCTTTAACTAAAGCTGTGCAAGCTTGTATGATTAATTTTCCAAAATTAATATAATTCTGGATTTGTGTTTTCACTGGTAATTTGATTCTTTTCCTGTTTAAAATATCAATTAATGGATTTTTTGCTAAATAAAAATCACTAGTTGTGGAAACAGAAATGCTGTAATATAGTGTTAGCTTTGCATTCTGATGTTGACTTATTCACCTTAAAATGTTTTTTTTTATCATGCCTGTTTGAGTAAACATGCAAAGCTATCATATATATTTTTTAAATAAGATGATTTTCTCATAATGACTATTTCCATGTTCAGCTAGACCTGTTGTTTGTTTTATGCCTCTCACTGTGTATTTATCTTATGACTGTTTTTCCCATGAGCCTTTGGGAAGTAGACCTTGTAGTCTGAACATGATTTAATTTAGAACTGAGGATGCAGAGGCAAGAAAGGACTAATTAAAGGAAATAAATATGTAGGTGTCCATCTGGGTTGCTAAAAATTTTCCCCTACTAACTGAAAAAGTAATTTCCATTATAGGGTAAAGCACTTACCTGTATGTTACATACTGAAATGTTATTTTTAAATAGAAAAATATATATTATGTGGAATTTTCAGTAATTCTACCTTTACCAAAATGGTATCTTTATACTAGGCTCTTCATTTATAATATTTATAAAATAATTTCTTCACAAAGACTTTTTTGTTGGATTATCACATAAAATAGTTACAGTGTTTCTAATTGGAAAGCCCTTTATAATAGCCATGGCACTATAGACATGACACAACAATTGGGATAAGGGACATTACAATCAAGAATACATTGTCCCATGCAGCCTTTACCTAAATTCATGATAGTATGCTAGGGACTTTATAAAGACCAGAATCTTTATAAATTTGCTGAATTATGAACTTTAGGTACATGACACTTTCCAAAAAGAGCTTTGACAAATCTCTGTTCCACAAGGCTTACACTCTGGATTAATTTGGTGGTTAATTTTATTGGTGTCAAAGAGAGAAATAAAACAAAAATAGTAGTATATGATCACTAAGAAGCATGCAAAGTTTCAGAAAATGAAAAACAAATTTTGGATCTGATAGGACGTGCATCTAGAGTGGATGCTCCTAATTTTATATATTGTCATGACATCCACCCTGAGCAGTTGTCTGGATTCTGACTCAGATAAGGAAAGGAAAATCAACTTGGTTCAACTTTTTCCACTGGAGCTAGTATTTATATACCTAAGGCCATTCTTTAGCCAGAATCTCACCCTGAACTGGAGCACCTTGAGCTATAGATGTGTGAATTGGGATCTTAAGTGTCAACAATCTGTGAGCATGCACCTCAACCCCAGGACCTGTGCCCCTTCACACCAGGATCCCTGTACACCTCTGTGTTGGCCCATCAGTGCAAGCAATAAGTCTGGAAGGAAGTAACTGAAAGAAGTCCAGGTGAGAAGCCTTGTCCGTCACAGGATTCGATCTCTCAGGAAAGACAGAATGTAAAAGGGGTTATCTTACCCAGGGGGAATAAAAGGCTTCATTTCAATCCCAACTGCTGGAACAATTGGTTCACTTACAGTTTTCCAAGGCCCTGCAACTATCAGTCTTACCCCTTTCTGGCCTAAGTGGTTCCTGTCACAGTCAGGATCAGTGATACTGACAGATCTGAGGTGGCTCTAATCAAGATGCTGCCTGTCCATTATCTACCTTGGTCCTTACACTTTTTCTTCCCCTGCAGTGTGTGGGTACTTGCTTTCTCTCTTCTCCCCACTCCTTATCAGGCAGTTGAAACAGATGACTGTTTCCCCCATTTCCTAAACTTTCTACAGAGATTGCCTGGCACTCTGGAATTTTGCTGCCCAGTGCTCCTGATAATCTCTGTAAATCTGTAAATAAAACCGGAACTAATCTGTAACGGGTGTATGGCTCCTTGAAAAATGCTATGACAGGTATGTTTTGCAGACCTCTTGATGGCTGAGTAATATTTTTTTGAATTGGTTCCTGGGGAGTAGCCATGACTCAGTAATAGAGCATATTATTTACATGTGGAAAGTCTTAGGGTCTGTCCCAGTCATTAACAAGTTAAAAAGTTTCCAAGACTTCATGGCTGGCAGAACATCTCTCTGATACCTTTGGGAGACTCTGTCAGTCAGTAGACATTATACAGCTAGATGAGTAAAGGGCAACTGCGCATGTTAATATGATTATGGAATGGTCTCTCCACTTAAGCCTGCCTGGTGCCAATGCTGTCATTTTTTTTGGTGCCAGGTGCCTCTATTCTCAGGCTCTTAATGGCCTATGATACCACATTTATATCATCTTTTAAACATTTCTTGTATTTTTATTGAAACTGATTTATTTGTGTAAATTGTTTTAAATGCTGTATATTTAAATTTTTATGTGGCACTTGTATTTATATGTTGTCAATTTATGAATTCTTGTGTACCACCCAGAGAGCTTTGGCTAATGAACAGAATAGTAGTGTCATAAATAATGAATAACTAATAAATAAATAATAAGTCATTGATTCCCTGGAACAAAATACATTGTATGTATAGCTTCTGTTTAGATATTTTTTCTGCTATATGTATATTTTTAGGCAGGATCAAAAGATAGCTATTTCTTAAGAGGTGACAGGGCAGAGAACTGAGCCTGGCCATCAGTTATGCAATGAGATCATGATTACCTGAAAAAATATTTAAAGGAGGTGGGAGAAATCTAATTAACAAAAGTTTTTTTTTAAACAAAATCAAATAAAATGTGACTCCAGCTACCTTCTAGCTTACAATTGTATACTGCTTGTTCTGTTTTTACTTTTATGTCTGTGTGTATTCAACTTAATATATGTAAAGTGGTAGTTTAAGTATTTTGTCTGCTAATTTTTTATTTGCAAAGCAGTCATGTCCTGTACCTCTAAGTTTTTTTTTAACACTTGATAAAAGGTATGTTAATTCTGGGCTTTGTGGCCCTCTCCATTGTTTTCCACACTAACGAGTTGTACTTTGACCTATAAAGCACCAACTCTATGCCTTGACCTTTGTAACATTTTCTTTGTTCTGCCTGACATTCAGGCGGTGGTAAGGAAGGCTTTTACCATTCAGCTATTGGTGTACTCGCTTCACGATGAGTCCCCTGATGTCAGTCTTGGCAGCCTAGTTGCCTTTATGTGGGGTGTAGTTGCCGAATGTTGCATGATGTATTTTGCAGCTGTTATCAACTGGTACTTGTTTGTGTAGACTCTGGAGTTGACTTTCCTACTGAAGGTGTGTGCAACTGCCATGGATGGCAAACTTTGCTTCATGTTCCATATTCCAGCTTAGAAAAGATTTTTCCTCGGTGAAGACAATTTACAAATGCAGGTAGGATTTTCTTTTGTAAAAAACAAAAATTACTTGAAAAAATGAATCATTAAATTAGGATTATAAAAGTGTATGTAACATATAATCATTTTTATCATATATTTGTGGTAGAATCAACAAATACGAACTATAACATTAACCTATGTGGAGAAATTTCTATACTCTATCCATCTTGTGTGTATAAATTACCGTAATATAGCATGAGTCCTGAGAGGTAGACTCTTCAGCATATGATGGCTGTAGTAATTTCAGGACTGGGTTGTTGAAATGCAGTCTGTGTGTGGCTGCCCTCAAGGCTGGTCTGGAAGTTGGAGCTTGTGCAGAAGGCAGAAGCTCTAATGATATAAGGAGTGTCTCCTTTTCAGCACACAGCCATTTTGCTGAGGGAACTGCACTGGCTGTATAATTTGCTATTTATCAGGTTCATGGTTTGATACTAGTATAGAAAACTCTAAACGAACTGGGGTCAGGATACTTAAATAAGTGCCTTTTCCCTTACGGGCAGTGATGCCATTGGACAGCATGCTTCCCTTCGTTCCACTTGGGATTGTGACCTGATTAGAGTCTTCCCAGAGAAGAGTCTTCAGTGTAGCAGCTCCACTGCTGTGGAACTCCCTGCCTCTGGAGGTCAGGCAGGCACCAACATTTTATTGTTTTTGGCAGCTCCTAAAAACAACTTTATTTCAGAAAGCCTTCCTTGTTTGGCCATTCACATTGTTATTGACTCTGCTGTTACAGTCTTTTGAATCATTTTTATTCTTTTATTTTTCACTATTCTGGAATCTATTTAGATATGGAGTGGTATATAAATGTTGTAAGTAATAAATATAGATAATTTCCAGTCCTTTTTATGTTTTCATTAAACCCATTTCCATTTTATTATTGCTAGTGTTAATTTGGTCCTATTCTGATACTGCTTTGCCTAAGCAAAACCTTGTGACATACATCAAGTGATAGTGAGGTTTCTAGGATACAAGGTCAAGCCTTGTCTCAAGGAGGATTCTTGGGACTTGAGCGGGGTGTCAGGAGGGGTCTGCCTAAAGTAAAGTGAGAAGTTACTGAAAGAATCTTGGAGCTGATGCAGATTAGGTTGGTGGCCTCAGAGGTCACTTTCCCAAACAACCTTGCAATGAAGCTGCTGGTGTTGTAATTGGCAGAATTGCAAGGGAAAGAGTGGGGCTCATTGTAGCTTATGTGATGTTTTGTGTCCCTTTAGGAAAGCAATGGAGGCAGAATGTCAGGGAACGAAGAAAGAAGTAGATACTTTGCATGCCTGTACATTCATCAGGCTATGTTTACTTTCTACAGAGAGATGTAGAAACAAAGCATTACATGCAGACCTTCTAGCTGCATACTGTTGATTGCACTTCTCTACTAAGCTCTAATTTTTATTACTTACTGCTTCTCTATACCACCTTTCTGCCAAGGTGCCCAAAGCAATTTTCAGCATTTAAATATTGAAACAATTATTAACCAAAACAATCAGAACATGGTTCTCTAAGGCCACTGCTTGATGGCATGAGTTCACTGACTTGGGATTCTATTTTCTTACCTCAGGGCATATATGTCTTAAGTAGCTCCAGGGAAGGTAGGGGAGACACTACCCCAAAAGTTCCTTTCAGCTTGTTGATTTAGGAACTGATAGCAGGAGCTCCCAGTTCTGTGTTTGACAGAACATAAGAAAAGCCGTACTGGATCAGACCAAAGGTCTGTCTAGTGCAGCATTCCATACACACAGTGTATGTAGTGCTGGTATACTGTGTACAGCATACCAGCTGCCACAAGATTCTTCAAGCAGGATGAGTGTAAGGTCTCCTCCTGTCCAAGCTCCTCAGTAGCTGGTATGTGCAGGCATGCCACTTCTGGTAAAAGAAGTAGCACAGAGCCGGCCAGACTAGTAGCCACTGTGTATGTTTGTACGGGGGGGGGGGGGCGGTGTTGCACTGGAAAATGAAGACAAATATTTACTTGTTTGTATTACATATTTTTCACAAATGGAATGATGTTTATACTGCAGAAGAAAGAAATATAGCCATGAAGTAGCATGTGTTTTTACTGTTCTTCCCAGTGGGAGGTATAGTACACGTGTACAAACAGAATATAAGAATATTCCTGCTGGATATGACCACGTGCCTGTTTTGCCAATCATCTTATTTCCAGCAGTCACCAGCCAGATGCCTGCAGGGAACTTATAAGAATGGCAGGTCAACCCTCTCCCCCTATATGTCCAACATCTGTTATTTGGAGCTAAAGCCTTCTGAACATGGATGTTTCATTTAGCTATCATACACTAATGGATATATTCTCTTTGTTGTGGGAAAATATTTAATCATACGAAGTATAATTCTATGTTTCTGTCAGATGACTACCATAATTCCCACAAATACTATAGTTACCTTTGGGAAAACATGATTGCATGTAGCACATGTATGTCAACAGGATCCTTCTATTCTAATGATCCATGGCTTTCCCATGGCAATTGTTGTGAATTGCTATACTAGTGATAGGGGCTATGGCAGTGATGGCGAACCTTTTAGAGACTGAGTGCCCAAAGTGCAACCCAAAATTCACTTATTTAAAGTGCCAACACTGCAATAAAACCTGAATACTGAGGACTTAGTTTAGAAAAAACAACTCACAGCCAGTCCAAGCAAATGGCAGTGCACTGACCAACCATGCGAACGCTTCAACGAATCGCGGTTAATGATTCACGGCTCGTGACATCATTGCCTGGCGCCGCTGCTCTTTTCCAAGCATATGCATGGCCCCTATGTGTGCTGTATCCGATGCTCGGATGCTGGGGTGATGCTGAGGCGACTTGGCTGATGTGCTGACAGAGGGGCCTCTGCGTGCTTGCTGTGGCACACATGCTATAGGTTCACCACCACTGGGCTAAGGTAAAGAAGAATGATAGTCCTCCACATAGTATCCAGTGTGCGTTTTGTTTTTATGGTATTTCTTTAAAAGCAGTGCAAAGAGATGGTGGCAAGTGCTTGAAGATGGGGCAGTTTTTAAAATCTTTTCTTGCACACTGTATTAACAACAAAAACTTGTCAGGTTGCCTTAAATTCTGGCACAGAAAGATCTTTCCTGTTATTAGGTATAAAGCGATTAAAAACATGTTTCTTTAACCATAGTTTCTGAATACTAAGAATATTTTGAAAACCTACCATAAGGAATCCAAAGATACAGTCAC
This sequence comes from Varanus komodoensis, assembly GCF_004798865.1. Classification (NCBI taxonomy): domain Eukaryota; kingdom Metazoa; phylum Chordata; class Lepidosauria; order Squamata; family Varanidae; genus Varanus; species Varanus komodoensis. Next base: position 21,665,226 of record NW_025336087.1, on the reverse strand, counting down.
CAGTTTCACCCATAGATTAAATGTGTTAACCAAAATGGGATATGTATGCTGCTCGTCACACAGGAGTAGTAGTAATTTATTTTTTAAATGCTGAGAAACACAAGGAGGAAGAAGTACCTCTTTCAAAAAGGTGCCAGGCTCAGTCATGGACTGAAGGTTTTGCTACAATGCATACATATATTGGATGTGTTCACATGATCTTTGGGAAAAGGAGCCATGTGGCTTCTTTTCCTTGCCCCTGCAGTTCTGGGGTGGTTTCGAAGTCACTCCCTGCCATGCACGTCAGTGGGTTTAGATGGCACAGCAAGCCACACACCATGAGGGTAATTAGGCAGATTGTAGAGTGCACAACAGGCACACATGAGGGAAAGGAGCCACCATGATATGTTGTTATGACAAATGTTCTCCCCTTCCTTCATTCTGTTGTCTTGGGAAGGCAGGAGGTTAGAAGCTTGTGCTTCTAATTTGCAGCAATCCATACTGTGTTGATTTGCTCAAATGAAGACTAGTTTCCCCCAAACTAGATAAAGGATAAATTAAATTAAAGATAAAGGTAAATTAAAGAACAAGAAATGGGATAGAATATACTTGAGCATACTTAAATGTGAAATTGCTGATCTAATAAAAATATAAAATCTCTAGAACTGACATCTTGATTGAAGATAAGCAAGAGGTATTCAGAAAGTTACTATTTGATTTTTAATGCTTGTTCTAAGCAAATTAGTGAAAAATATTATTAAAAATAATTATTAAGATTGCTGCAGAAGAATCAGTATGGCTTTTGTGGAAGAAAGCCCTGCCTCATCAAGTTTTCAAGGGTCAGAATGTCAGCAAACTTGAAGAGGTGATACAGAAAAGTTCTATACTTGAACTTGCCCCGGAATATTAACGAAGTCCTTCACTAAAAAACCTTGAGCAGTCATGGAATGTTTAACTGGTTAAACAATAGTATAGGATGAGAGCAAATGGACCATTTTCACAGTGAATGAATGAATTGTACTGGAATATATGCTCTTTATGTTAATCAGTAATCTAGATTAATTGAGATACTGTGGTTTAGAAATTACACATATTGGTAGAGTGAATGAGAACATAAGAAAAACCTTGCAGAAATGGACAGATTGACTCTATTACTGAAGGAGAAAGAAGATACTCACTTCCATCAAACTTGGGATCTTTTTTATGATTGGCTGGAGAAACGGGACTTGGCTTAGATTTAAAGATGTTTTTGATTTTTTATAAATTGGTTTGAATTTGATTTTAGAATGTTAAAAAGATACGTTATAAGGGGCTGACCCAGTACATCCGATGTATTTGATGATTGATGTTTTTAGTTTAAAAATTTTAATAAAAATCTTTATAAAAAAAGAACATAAGAAAAACAATACTGGATCAGACCAAAGGTCCATCTAATCCAGCACTCCATACACATGCTGGCAAACCAGCTGCCCACAGGATCCCTTAAGTGAGATGGGTGCAAGACCTCCTTCTGCCCAAACTCTTCAGCACTGCCATATGCAGGCATGCCATCTCTGGCAAAGATGAGTAGGCACTGATAGCCTCCTATCTCATGAATTTGTCCAATCCTTTTAAAAGTTGTCCAGATTAGTGGCCATTACCACTACCCATGGAAGCAAATTCCATAGTTTAACAATATGCTGTATGAAAAAGTGCTTCCTTTTCTCTGTCCTAAACCTCTCACCAGTCACCTACATGGGATGACCCTGGGTTTGAGTTTTATGGAAGGGGGAGAAAAATGTCTCCCTCTCTACTTTCTCCATACCACATTTCATAGGGGATCAACATGGCTTCTGCAAAACGAAGTCTTGTGTCACTAACGGATTGGAGTTCTTTATGAGTGTCAGTAAGCACAGAGACAGGAGTGAACCAGTAGACATTGTTATTTGAACTTCCAAAAGGCTTTTGACAAAGTCCCTCATACAAGGCACCTGAGCAAACTAAGCAGTTATGGAATAAAAAGGGGATCCTCTTATTGAGCACTAACTGGTTAAAGAACAGAAGACAGGGTGAGAATAAATGGCAATTTCTTCCAATGGAATGATGTCACCAGTGGAGTCCCACAGGGTTCTATATTAAGACCAGTGCTTTTTGTCTACTCTCCATCTTGATATGTAAAGATTGCTATAACATGTACAATAAGTTTAAAGTAGACATATCACTAATATGTACTTGGGTTCTCCAGAGCACATGTGTCAGAAAGTTACAACTATTCCAAAAATCTGAAAGGATGTTTTCAAGATACAAGCAGTCCCCAGGTTATGAATGAGTTCTGTTCCTGAGAAAATTTGTCTTTAAGTCAAATTTGTATGCAAGTCAGAACATGTATAGACAGCCCTCCAGATTCATGGGAGTTAGCAGTGCAGGACCCTCATGAAAGTGGAAAAACCACAAATATCTCTACCCCCACCACCAAAACTCACCAGTGCTGCCTCTTTGCAGCAAGGAAATTCTGGAGAGATTTCCTTTTTCATATGGGCAGGGCAGGAAGGTCTGCTTTGGAGACCTCCCTCTCTCCCCTTTTGCTTCCATTCTCTCTGTAGTGATGTTTTGGAGGCCCTCCCTCTCTCTCCTTTCGCTTCTTCTCTCTGTGGTGTTGCTGATTTTCTGCAGTATTTTTAAATAATAGCCTTTATGGACATTCATTTTTAAATATGGGTTGTTTGTAACTTGCACATTCAAACTTGGGGACTGCCTGTAGTTTTATAAAATAGCGTACAGAGCTAACAGATCATTCGGGTATCACTACCATATTGAGCCACTTATTAACAGAAACTTGCTTTTGCTTTTACAGATGTTTGAATTCAAATAAATTATGATAAAGTATAACAACTTTTTTGTTGAATTTTTCCAAGAAGCAGGCCAAATTAGAATTCTTCTCACTGTATGCCTTGGTGCCCACTGCACCTGACTCATCAAATGAAAAATTCATCAATTAATCCTCTGACAATAATGATATATACACAAAAATCAATCTGAAATTGATTTTTTGAGTCAAAACATGAAAACCAAGTCCTGACTTGCACATAACGTGAAATTTCTCTTCATTTCAACCTTAATTTTATGTATAAAAGTTGAAGTATTTGTATAATTATTTGTTCTGAGGCAGCTAAAAAGTGAGGTTGTTTGAAGAGGAATATATGTCCTATGGAGAAGCGCTGAAGTACTATCTTTATAAGTTAATAAAGTTGTTGAGTACAGGCATGAACACAGTTAATTTTCTAGGGAATTCCCTAGAAAAGCTACCAATAGAGTGAGTGAGTGTGTGTGCGTGTGTGAGAGAGAGGAGGGAGAGCACAAGAACGAGTGTGAGCGCATTGCAACTTGACAGGAGAATACAAGAATGTTTTGGGTTGAATATAATGGCCAGTGAGAAAGATAGTGTTCAATTAAATAAATTTAACAATAGAACATGTCTAAAATGGTTTTTATTTACAAATTGTATTTGCTGTGTTCTGTGCAGCTTGGTTATTATAGCAATCTGTTAGAAAAAAAATGTATGTTTGAGGAATCTATCATTGAGTACATGTGCTGAGTACTACAGTGAAGATTTCATTTCATTTATTTCATTTCTATTCTGCTGAGTAACTAAAACTCTCCAGACTGTTCACAAGAATTACAAAACAAAAACATAATGTAAAAATGTTATTATACAAACTTTAAAAACTTTTTAAAATAGTTGCAATGAGTTACCCCGACCTGATAAGAAAATTTGCATTAACAATCTTACCCTATGCTATTGAATGCCTGGGAATTGAGGACAGCCTTAACTTGGTATTGCAAATATGACCATGTTGGCAACAGATGGACATCAGTGGGGAAGGCGGTTCACGGTTGTGAGAGCTACCACTGAGAAAGTCTTTTCCCTTGTTGTCACCCTCAATTCTTACTTAGTGGAGGGCCATGGATAACAAATGTAGGGTAATATATCTGTAGGTTTATGCAGGGAGAGGCACTGTGTCAGATAATGAAATCAAACTGCAGTACTTTTAAGAAAGTAGAATATACCTGTATGCTTTTATGACTCATAATGATCACCACCACTGCCACCATTACCTCATGCCATGTTCCAAAATGTTTTTAAAAATTCCATTAGAAAAAACTAAAAAGCTGGGGGGGGGGTTGTTAGTGTTTTTATTCATAGGTTTCTTTATCTTACAAGCCCACCCCTTCATTTTTAAAGATTCAAAACAGAAAAGTGTGAGATGTGTCAGATATCTAAAAGTAAACTTTACTTTTGAATAGGAGAAAAGAGCCTTCTAGCTCCTGAATTATATGGATGATCTGTGTTTAAACTTTTCATCTTATTAATAGACTAAACAACTTCCTCAAGTGAAGACGATTGGTACTTTGCTGCAGAATGTCTTAATCGTGCCAAGGACAAATATGATAGCTTCCATATCTAAAAAGTGAGTTGTGTGTGCGCAAGGTGACTATAGATTTATGTTTCCTGAATTTATCTCACCTCACATTTCTCTGCCTCTGCCTCTGGTTTCAGGAGTTGTAGGTAAGAGGTTTATGTAGCACTCATCCTATTCGTAAGCTTCCCTTAGGCATCTGGTTGGCCACTGCTGGACTTGATAGGCCTTTTGCCTGATTCAGCATGACTCTTCCTATGCCCTTATGAGTTTTAAGATATGACATGTGCCAGAGTATAAATCCTTAGCTTAGAAATTGTGTTGTTGTTGTTGTTTAAAGCATTCTTTTCTTGCTAGTGTTAACTGTCATGCTCTTTTATAGTTGAATCTTTAAACAGAAACTACATCTATAGGGATGCTTTTATTTATGGTAAACAAAACTTGCATTTACTCAGGAAGTGCAGGAATATTACTGCAACATAGTAAACTTTGATCACTGTCCCTCGATTGTGTTCATTGATATACCAAATACTAACAATGTTCATGTTTTATAGATGGGAAAAACAAGCTGAGTGCACACAATTCAAACACTTCCATTGATCCCCCTCCCCAGACACACACACACACAAAATTTCTATAGTGAGCAATAGCAAATCTCCAGTAGAGGTTCCTGACTAAGAAAAAGGGATTTTTTTTATCTCTCTCCCCTCTTCCACACATCCTATTTTACAGCTAATGTGAAATTGTGTACTAAAAACAGAACTGAAGTAGAGTATTGTTCTCATACCATTTCCTACTTTATGTATAAATAATGACTATAGTATTTCTCTTAAATAATTATGAATGCAAAGCAAATGTTGAAATGTTTTCTTAATTTACAGTTACTAAATTAAGGTATACAGGAATATAGAGATTCCATGTATTACAAAAATGTACATATTTACAGTTTATGTGAATTCTACTTTTACATGTACTTGCTTTCATCTTAGTCCAAAAATAATTATTTTACTACAGTGTACAAAATGGGAAGTACCAGTTCTGCAGTAGCTGCTGTGAGGCTGACACTCCTTCCCAATGAAAATGACGACCTCGGCTGTCATTGCTAAACTCTTTGTTGTTGTTGTTAGTTGCGAAGTCATGTCTGACCCATTGCAACCCCATAGACAACATTCCTCCAGGCCTTCCTTTCCTCCACCATCCCCCGGAGTCCACGCAAGCTCAAACCAACTGCTTCAGTGACTCCATCTAGCCACCTCATCCTCTGCCGTCCCCTTCTTCTTTTGCCATCTATTGTTCCCAGCATTAGGCTCTTCTTCAGGGAGTCCTTCCTTCTCATTAGGTGGCCAAAGTATTTGAGTTTCATCTTCAGTATCTGGCCTTCTAAAGAGCAGGCAGGGTTGATCTCCTCTAGCACTGACCGGTTTGATCACCTTGCGGTCCAAGGGACTCGCAGGAGTCTTCTCCAGCACCACAATTCAAAGGTTTCAATCCTTTTGCGCTCAGCCTTCCTTATGGTCCAGCTTTCACAGCCATACATTGCAACTGGGAAAACCATAGCCTTAACTATATGCACTTTTGTTGGCAGGGTGATGTCTCTGCTTTTTAGTATCCTGTCTAGATTTGCCATAGCTTTCCTGCCCAGGAGCAAGCATCTTTTAATTTCTTGGCTGCAGTCCCCGTCTGCAGTGATCTTGGAGCCCATTTCTTCCCCATCTATTTGCCAGGAAGTGATAGAACTACTTGCCATGATCTTAGTTTTCTTGATGATGAGTTTCAAGCCTACTTTTGTGCTCTCCTCTTTTACCCACATCAAGAGGCTCCTTAGTTCCTCTTCACTTTCTGCCATTAGAGTGGTATCATCTGCATATCGGAGGTTGTTGAAATTTCTCCTGGCAATCTTAATTCCAACTGGTAATTCATCTAGCCCCTGCCCTTCTCATGATGTGCTCTGCATACGAGTTAAATAGGCAGGGCGACAGTATACAGCTTTGCCAAACTCCTTTCTCAATTTTGCACCAATCAGTTCAAAATGATTGAACTGCACCAGTGGTTGGGGCATAGACTTGGACTACTGTGATGTTGAATGGTTTGCCTTGGATTCAAACTGAAATCATTCTGTCATTTTGGAGATTGTAAAAATCTCTCTTTTATCTCTGCACCAGTACTCTTTTATTGACTATGAAGGCTACTCCATTTCTTTTGAGGGATTCTTGCCCGCAGTAGTATACTTGATGGTCATCTGAATTAAATTCACCCATTCCTGTCCATTTTAGTTCATTGATTCCTAAGCTGTCGATGGTCAGTCTCGTCATCTCTTGTTTGACCATGTCCAGCTTGCCTTGATTCATAGATCTTACATTTCAGGTTCCTATGGAATATAGATCTTTACAGCATCGGACTTTCCTTTCACCACCAGATACATCTGCAACTGAGTGTCTTTTCGGCTTTGACCCAGTAGCTTTATTCTTTCTGGTGTTGCTAGTACTTGCCCTCTGCTCTTCCCCAGTAGCATTTTGGACACCTTCCGACCTGAGGGGCTCATCTTCCAGCGTCATATCTTTTTGCCTTTTGGTACTGTTCATGGGATTTTCATGGCAAAGATACTGGAGTGGGTTGCCATTTCCTTCTCCAGTGGATCACATTTTGTCAGAGCTCTCTGCTATGACCTGTCCATCTTGGGTGGCCCTGCACAGCATAGCTCTTAGCTTCATTGTGCTACACAAGCCCCTTCGCCTCGACAAGGCAGTGATCCATGAAGGGGACTAAAAGCTTTGTTCTACATGAAATTGTCGATACAACAAGCTAATGATGATGGCAAAGTTATCCTCTCTTTCTGAATGAGATCAGTTCACGGAATGCTTTTAACTCCCCTGGGCCGCTGCTTGATGGGAAGGTCCGACAAACTTCTTTCCCTCAGTCGTTCCAACTCTCTTGTCCCCAATTACTCTAGTCTGCGCGTGTGTCTGCGAGAGCGCACATTTTCCAACCCCCCTGCTGGGCCAATGCCAACTCCCATGTTCTCAAGACTGTTATCATTAGGTGCCTCAACCACTTCCTCGGCAACTGCCTGACTGCCCTCTGACTGCAGTTTGCTATCAATTTTTTCCCTGAATCCTACTTCCATCTGCGCCCTTTTCTCTTTGAAGAATTTCAACGGGGGGGGGGGGGACATTTGTACCACTGGCACCAGATATACATCTTCCTGCAACAAAGTCTGGTTCCCACAGGAAGTCTCCTTCTCCATGTGCGCCAAAGACTCCTCTGTGTCAGTGCACATGACAGTAGCATCCTGTGTAAGGCTATGTGTAATCCATCAATATCTATCTGTCAAACATGGTACTGCAAGAGAGCTATGTGGATATCTTGGAGCAATAGAAAGATGAACATGTGGGCCTAGATCAAACCCTTAAAAATGTCCTTTAACTCTAGCAACTCATTGAATGCCTCTCAACCTGGGGGGTCTCATCTTTTAGTATTATCTCCATTTTGGATTGTTTTATCGTCATGTTTTCAAGGTAAGAAGATACCAAAGTGGTATGCAGTACTAACCAAAATTAATTGGGCCATCACTCCCATTGTCTGTGAAAAATCCTTCACTACTGTTGCCTTCAGCTACTGCTTCCACCTGGTAGATGCCCTTCAGAAGTGTCTCTGCCCCATCACCATTAGAGAAATCCATTCTTTTCTGCTGATGTGACTGTTAATCCTGAAAAGGGTTGATGCAACTCAGTATAGTGCCTCAGTTTTGATCATTTTACCCTGGGTGACCCTGCTAGGAGACCAGCCTAGTGAGACAGTTTGGTGTGCTGGAGACATGGCTCTCAGCTTCTCTGACATTCTCAACCCCCCTAAGATATACATTAAGATATACATGCAAGAGAGGGATTGTTAACATTATGGTTCTTAAAATCTTCCTTCACATTCCTTATTATCAGATTAATTTGTTTCTTGTGTAGTTGAATTTCATTTTGTTCCCATTTGGGCAAGACTGCTAATTTCTAAAGGAAGCCTTTAATCTCTTCCCTGAAAGTCCAAACCCCAGAGGTCTTCTATTATTTATCAGAAGGACACATCATAGGAGGAAACTAAGTAAGGTGGTAGCAGAACAAATAAGAAACAATCCCCACCTCCCCCACACAAACATCAAGGGAACTTCTAATTGAAGTAGGTGACAAGAAATTGCATTTCTGCAGAAGGAGATTAGGATGAATATCCTTGGGAGAAATACCTGGCAAGTTCTTCTTTCCCCAAGACAGTTGTGTCCTTGGCCATTGTGGAACAGTCTTTAAATTGGTTTGCCCAAAGAATCTGTAGAAGATCAAGGATTTCCTGAGCTAGGGAGCAGAAGAACTGCAAAGACAAATATAGCTGAAGAGTGGAATTTGCCAGTAGAGATAGTAAGAGCTTTGATCACAGTCTTTGTAAGTGATTACAAACTCTTTCTGGGAAGAGAAAAGGAAATGGAAATAGCTCTGTCCAGAAAGTGTTGGATCCTTAATTTGTTGAACAACAGATGGACATTTATGAAGCAGAAATCCCACTCCTTGTGTTATCTTTTCCTGAAGTGATTACCTACATCATAGCAGGTCAGTTTTCTCATATCTCCTCTGAAAATGTGTAAAATGGTAGTACCATTTTCCATATACTCTGTAGTAAGCCACCTGCAGCTTACTTTTCTTTACATGAAAATCAGAAATGAAAGGCTCTGTATATTTCAGGTCACATGATGTAAACTTACTTTCTGAATATCTTTGTAATTAAATAAAATTAACTTTGATAATTGGGGTGTGTGATGGCTCTGCCCTGTCCCCCTTGTTTTTCAAGATGTACATGAAACCACATGGAGAAGTCATCCGGAGGCTTGGGCTGAGGTGTTGTCACTGTGCGGTTGTTATACAGGTCTACTTCTCTTTTTTTTACCATCTTAATTTAAGGGAAGCAGTTTTAACCTTGGATCGATGTCTGGGAGCAGTATTGAGATGGATAAGTGCTAACAAGTTGAAACTTAATCTGAATAAAACAATATTGTTGGTTAGGAAATTCATTACTCTGGATGGGGTCACATTTTCCCTGAAGGACCAGGTAGTGATCATAGGCTCAGTGCTTTATTTCTGTGCCCAGTTCAAAGGTTTTGTAAGCTCAAATGGCTTGGAATCATGTTACCTGCAAGTATTCAGATCAACATCAGAGACCCTAAGCATGGGAGCATAAAAACAAAGCTGTGCTCAATTAGAGTAAAAGTGCATCTAGTCCACCATTCTGTTCACACAATTGCCTACTAGCTGCCCATGGGATTCCACAAGCAGTACATGAGTGCAACAGCATTCTCTTGCCCAAATTCTCCAGCAACTTGTATACAGAGGCTTGCTGCCTCTGATCCTGAAGGAGGCACGTCACCATCAGGACTAGAAGCCAATGATAGTCTTCTCTTTCATGAATTTGTCAAATTCCCTTTTAAAACTTTAATACTTTTATGACTCTTTTCATGCTATTTCTACTTTCTATTTTATTTTTATGTGTTGTTCTTTACTGCCCAGAGAATTCTAGCTATTGAGCAGTATAGAAATTTAATGATGATGATGTCCAAATTGGTGACCATCACTACATCTTGTAGAAGTGAATTCCATGGTTTAACTATGTACTTATATGGAGGGGTATTTCCTTTTAACAGTTCTAAATCCCCCATCAGTCAACTTCATGGGATGACCCAGGTTTCTCTTTTTTTAGCAGAAGGAGAAAAATGTCTCCCGACCATTTTTCCACGCAATGCATAATTCTGTACACTTCTATCATGTTTCCTCTTGTTTGACCTCTTTCTAGGCTAAACTATTTCGGCTTCTGTAACCTTTCTTCATATGGAGGTTGCTTCAACCACTTGATAATTTTAGTTGCCTTTTTCTGCACTTCTTCCAATTCTACAATATTCTTTTGTAAGTGTGGTGACCAGAACTGTACACAGTATTCTAAGTGTAGTCAAATTATCAATATGTATAGAGCCAATGTGATGTTGGCAGTCTTATTTTCAATTCTTTTCCTAATCATGTCTAACATGGTGTTTGTCTATTTTAGAACAGCTGTATACTGGGTTGACATTTTCACTGAGCAGCAGACCACAATCCCAAGATCTCATTCTCGATCAGTCACTGCCAGTTCACTGCTCATCATCTTTTAACTTAGTTAGGTTATTTTTTGCCCTGACAAACATTACTTTTTATTTTTTTGGCCCCCAAAAGCATGAGTGAGCATTATGCTTTAGAACATACTAGAGGATAGGTCACCACTCTGGGGAGCTTACAATCTAGAATTTGACGCAGGAAATAAGAGGGAGAGGGAAGTGATTCCGAGGTTAAACAGAAATAACATGCCTAGTTACAGGTTGATTTACATTAGGGCAGGGTTACCCTGAGGGCTACATTTCTGCTGGGGTGTGAGAGGCTGCACATGTGAGTTAGTGTTCATATGCTGCCACTTGTATTCTACAAACTTTTCAGGGCAGAACTATGGAGCCTAATTCTGTAGCATATTTCCTCTCCTTCCTTTTTTCCTGAGGGTCTGGGGGATGGCCAGATAGAGCTGGATTCAGGGCTGCTGTGGTCTATGTGTTGCAGTATGCTCTTAGCACCCCTGTGAACAAAATAGCAGTCATGGGAACTGTGGGGGGTGGGGTGGGGTGGGGGAGACATGATTTCTCAATTATAAAGGAGACAAAGGTTAACTGCAAGCAAACATGTACCTGTATTTCAAGAAAGCCAGCTTTGACAAACTCAGAACAGAACAGAGCAATATGACAATGGAACCAGTTGCCTAGAGAGGTCATGGGCTCTCCCACACAAGAGACATTCAAAGCAAAACCAGACAGTCATGTAAGTGGTAGGGTGTCCTGCAACAGCAGGGAGTTGGACCCGGTGGTTTTCATTGCCCCATCCAGCTCTTCTATTCTATGATTCTATGTGTGTCATGTTCATATTTTGAAGGTATTCATATTGAATTTCAGTCTAAGTTTAGAATTAGGTATATCATTCCTAATATTTTGTAATATCATTTAGTTGGTTAATATTCATGCAGTATTTGCAGCATGTGTTACAGAATGTCTGTTCTTAGCCAGAAAAACTGCCACATGTTGCCTAAGGTGATGTTTTTCTTTTCCTCCTCGTCCTTCCAGAGTCAGGAACCATGCAAAATTCCATACAAGAGTACTGTATTCAGATGGTTTTCATACTTTCTGCCTTGAGAAAACACTTTTTATAACCATACTGTTTTATGCTTTCTATTGAGGAACCCCTGCATGTAGTTCATGCTACTGTTCCAACCCTTCTGTGAAAAGAAAGAGGAAGAACAAAAATAATGGTCCAGTATCAACAGTTATCTTTTAGGAAACACATGTACCATAGATAAATTCCTGATATTTTTTCAGGGAATACTAGGGATTTCTCCAAACATGGTTGAAAATGTACTAAGTAAATTATAACCATCATAATATGAAAAAATTGTTCACTGTTTAATTATGGATTCATCATTTAACTACAGTTGCTTTCCATTGCATAAACCTAGGAAGCTGTTACCAAGTGCAACTTCTGGGAGATATAAAAGGAACCGGAAAGATTTCTGTTCAAATTATGCCAGTTTCAATTGCAATCACTTGAACAGAATTGAATTGAAAAATGTGAATTGGAGCACTTAGTGTGCCACCATACCAGAATCAGTGGGCCAGTTCACACTTTCGAAAAGCCCATAATGACGTATTTAAGCTGGCACATGCTGGTATGTGCAGGCAGCCATTTTTAAATATTCAAGTTGCAGCCAGGCTTGTTGTGTTACCAAACCTGAGTGGTAGGTATTGTGCAAGTGCTAAACAATCCTCATAGAACCCATGTACTTTTCTAGAGTTATGAGAGGGTTAGTTCACCCATAGTGAATTGCATTGTGTGCTGGCATGTGCGAAACATGGTGCAGATTATTCCTGCTACTTGTGGGTTTGGACAACGTGACCAGTTGTAGCTTGAATATTGTTGTAGCTTGAACAAGCCTAGTATGGCTTGTAGTGATCATGCAAACTGAATTAACACTTGTTTACATGGGAGAAAACCTTAGGCTGTGTGCAGTACAGAAACACTATCTAAAATTCTGGGCCTGTCTTAAGTGCTTCACATCTACAGTTCAAATAGTTGTGTTCAACTGAATATTTCATTTTTACATATGGAGGTTTTGTTGCTGTTGCTTTATTTCTTCATCAAAATAGTACAGATTTAAAAAGAACAAAGAAATATTGATAGAGGAGTATATTTCCAAGTTCAAAAGAACTTCACATTATTCACCAAAAGTGTGTCTTTGTATCCAGCATATCAAGTTAGAACATCAGCACTGACTAAATGTTTCCCTATCCTTATTGGACTCTTTATGTTGTGAAGTGATGAGTTACGTTGAGTGGGCACTGATGGTTGCTAATGCACTTACTATAGGTGGGAATCTGAATGTGTTTTTTTTCCCTGAATGAAAGAAATGTGGGTGGATTATTCTTCCATTTTAAGGTTTGCATAATTGGACAAGTAGGATTGCAGTGCTAAGGCACCATCTTTTTCCTAGGTCTGTCACAAGTTTCAAATATGAATGCATACAAACTATTTAAACTTCTTGGCCGTTTAGGGTTTTGCACCATTAGCCTCAGTAGGATTGCTCTGGAATAATTAGCTTAAAGATTGTGTGACTAAATATTTGTGAAGCCCACTGAGTTTGAGGTTAAAGGCATTAAACTATCAGTGAAATTCATTTCTTAGCTGTGTAACTTGAGAAATGTAGCAAATCCAATTTATGTTGAAATACTTCTTTTATCATTCAGTGTATTAACAGTTTGATTTTGTTGACAGATGCAACTTGTTCTCATATCTGTCTGTACCATGTATTCCAATAAGTTTTGGATTTGTAATCTTACTGATTAAATTATCCTATGACAATCTTAGATTTGTATTCACTAATTATGTTTATAGCTGAGAGCAGTACTAAATATGTTGTGAAGCAGTTTTTGTACATTTGCATGTTATTAAAAGTTTCTCTCAATTGCCATACAATATATATCAAGTTGAGATTGATACATTCAAGCTAATTTCTTATATTGACAGTGACAATTTATTGACTGTATTATGGACAACCACTTAAAAAAATCTTCTTGTAAAAACTGAGCTTGAAATTTATTGGTCATTCTCCTTGTGCTCATAACATTTTAATATTTATATGCCTGTAACAAACATCTATATATGTAATGTTTTCTGTCTCTCTGAAAATGCTATTTTGTTTTGGTTGATTTAACTCATCTCTTGATATCTACTTGGCAAGCTTGCAAACATGGAAAAAAATCTCTTACATATCCATGATCAAAAATGAGCGCCTGATGGCCTGAAGGTTGAAATAATTATCTCTGGTGGCCGTGCAGATCTCAATGTCAAAGCTAAGAACCACAGGGCAGCAGAATTAAAGCATGAAAACTGGCATGAACACAGACAACTGCTTGAGGCTCTTTATTACTGTTTGATACAGCAGCTCTTTGTTGGAAATCTTGTTGTGTTTTTTTTCCTGTTAGAAAGCAACTGTGTGTGTCTAATCTCACATTTTCCTTTATCATCAATTCCATTCCTCTGATATTTACAAAACTAAGCAACATCACATGTGTTTATCCTGATTTATGAATTGGTGTATCTGAGGCTTTCTGCTAATCTGCAGATAGGTGGCACCGTTCATACAGATTGTAAAAGCAGTGCTTTCCCTGTTCACACTATTCCATGCTGTAAATTAACCTGTCACTTTATTATTTGACAAGATCTTCATTTTTATTCATCAGGACTTGGGCCAGGATGGGTGCATTTATGGCCATTTGCTTTGCATGGCTCTCAGCTGAGTTTGTAGGTATTGTAAGTGAGATCCATTATCCCTGTTACAAGTGCACACAATGCAGATGCTGATCTGTGATGATGATGAGAAACCAAAGTCAGTAAAGACCACATAAGCCGCCCTTGATGAAAAGATAAATGAATGCATAAATAACATTGTGCTCTG